>NC_092726.1:114537570-114620070 GCF_047496885.1 Scyliorhinus torazame | reverse complement strand
GGGAAATCTGGCATCATTTGAGAGAGAGAAAAAAAGCTCTCTTCCGATGCCAGATGACACATTGTCAAAGAGAGACAAAGAAAGATGTGAGCGAAATAAGTAAAGCGGAAGAAAAGAGAGAGACAGACGGACATAAAGAGTGAGAGAGAGAGAGAGGCATAGAGGCAGAGGCAGGCAGTCGGTGACAGAATGGAGAAATATAAAGAGGGGGAGGTAAAGGGGAGCGAGAGACAGTGAGAGAGAGAGAGTCAGTGTGTGACAGAGAGAGTGAGTGAGAGAGAGAGACAGAGAGAGAGAGAGTCAGTGTGTGACAGAGAGAGTGAGAGAGAGAGGCAGAGAGAGAGAGAGGCAGTGTGTGACAGAGAGAGTGAGTGTGAGAGAGAGAGAGAGAGAGAGACAGAGAGAGAGAGTCAGTGTGTGACAGAGAGAGTGAGAGAGAGAGAGAGAGAGAGTCAGTGTGTGACAGAGAGAGTGAGTGAGAGAGAGAGAGAGAGACAGAGAGAGAGAGAGAGTCAGTGTGTGACAGAGAGAGTGTGAGAGAGAGAGGCAGAGAGAGAGAGAGGCAGTGTGTGACAGAGAGAGTGAGAGTGAGAGAGAGTGAGAGAGAGAGTCAGTGTGTGACAGAGAGAGTGAGAGAGAGAGAGAGAGTCAGTGTGTGACAGAGAGAGTGAGTGAGAGAGAGAGCGCGAGAGAGAGAGAGACAGAGAGAGAGAGAGTCAGTGTGTGACAGAGAGAGTGAGAGAGAGAGAGAGAGAGAGAGAGAGTCAGTGTGTGACAGAGAGAGTGAGTGAGAGAGAGAGACAGAGAGAGAGAGAGCCAGTGTGTGACAGAGAGAGTGAGAGAGATAGAGGCAGAGAGAGAGAGAGTCAGTGTGTGACAGAGAGAGAGAGAGACAGAGAGAGAGACAGAGAGAGATTGGATAGAGTGAGAGATAGGGAGAAAGGAGAGGGTGAGGCAGAGATATGCAAAGGAAACAGTTATATAGGGAGACATGGACAGAAGTGAGCGATAGAAAGAGGGGCAAAATTGGGCAATGCGAGAGAGAGAGAGAGAGATGAGAGAGACACACACAGAGTTAGAGGGAGAGGGACAGGCAGATAGATGGAGAAATGGGAAAGAGAGAGCAGTTAGATAGTGAGATAAAGCCAGATGTGGGCGAAAGATAGCGGCGAAGAAATGAGACAGTGAGTGATAGAGACACAGAGATAGAGTGAGAGAGAGAGAGCAACCAGAAAGTGAGGCAGAAGAGCAGCTACAGATTGGAGTAATAGAATAACGGGGTATTAGAAGTGGAAGAAACAGAGAAACAGATACAGATAGTGGGAGATAGGAGAGAGAGAGACAGACAGAAAGGTGCAGAACAATAAGGGCATAGGAGAAATGAGAGAGAGCCAGACAGAGAGAGAGAAAATGAGAAAAATATGCTGAAAGAGAGAGATAGTTAGGGAGAGAGGGAGAGAGAGACAGAGACAGGGAGAGTGAGAGAGAAAAACAATAAGTGAGAGAGAGTGTGTGTGATAGAGAGAGGGGGGAGGCAGAGAGAGTCACACAGCGGGATAGGCAGATGCAGAGGGAGAACCAGAGAGATGGCTAAATGGGAGGGAGAGCAGTTAGATAGTGAGATAAAACCAGATGTGAGCGAAAGGAAGAGGGTGAGAATAGAAACTGAGAGAGAGCGAGAGACAGAGAGAGAGAGAGAGTGAGATAGAGAGCAACCGGGAAACGAGGGAGAAGCGCAGCGACACAGAGAAGTAATAGAATGACGAGATATTTGAAGAGGAAGAGATAGAGAGGCAGATACAGATAGTGGGAGATAGGAGACAGACAGACAGACAGAAAGGTACAGAACGATAAGGCGATAGGGAGAAAGGAGAGAGCCGATACAGAGAGAAGGAAAATGAGAAAACGAGGCCCGAAGAACAGAGGTACTTCGAGAGAGAGGGAGAGACAGAGACAGAGACGCAGAGAGAGTGCGAGAGAGAGAGACATTATAGTGAGAGAGAAGACCAGCGACAGCGAGTAATAGAATGACGGGGAATGGGAAGAGACAGAGAGGCAGACACAGAGAGTGGGAGGCTGACAGGGGGAGAGGGAGAAAGAGAGAGAGAGAGATAGAGGGAGACAGATATAGAGAGAAGAAAGAGAGAGATAGAGAGGGGGGAGGCGAGAGAGAGAGATAACGTAGAGCGACGTAAATGAGTGAGAGAGGGCAATAGTAATCGCTTTTTGTCACAAGTAGGCTTCAATGAAGTTACTGTGAAAAGCCCCTAGTCGCCACATTCCGGTGCCTGTTCTGCGAGGCCGGAACGGGAATTGAAACTACGCTTCTGGCATTGTTCTGAATTCCCCGCCACCTGTTTAGCCTACTGTGCGAAACCATCCCCTAAGGAGAGGTGCAGAGGGAGCGAGGGAGAAAGGAGAGACAGAGAGCATTATATAGAAAGACAAAGAGAAAATCTCAGCAGGTCTGGCAGCATTTGAGAGAGAGAAAAGTTAACGAGTAAAGGAGAGACAGATGGACAGAAAGAATGAGAGCGAAAGAGAGGCAGCGAGTAAGAGAGACAAATAGAAACAGAGACTCACAGTCGGTGACAGAATGGAGCAATATAAACGGGGGGTCAGAAAGGGGGGAGAGAGAGAGATAACGTGGAGCGAGATAAATGAGAGAGAGAGAGAGGGAAGGGGCGAGGGAGAGACATAGAGAGGGAGAAAGGAGAGACAGTGAGCATTATATAGAAAGACGAAGACAAAGATAAAATTCTGTAAAATCTCAGCAGGTCTCGCAGCATTTGAGAGAGAAAAAAGCTAACGTTTCGAGTCGACATGACACGTTGTCAAAGAGGGACAAAGAAAGATGTGAACGAAATAAAGGGTGGAGAAAGGAGAGAGACTGACGGACAGAAAGAGTGAGAGTGGGAAAGAGGCAGAACGAGAGAGAGAGACAGAGAGAGATGGACCGAGCGAGTGAGAGAGAGAGAGAGAAAGACAGACAGAGAGAGAGATGGGGAGACTGAGAGAGAGAGTGAGAGAGAGAGTGAGTAAGAGTGAGAGAGAGAGCGAGAGAGAGGGAGAGAGTCACACAGAAGGTGAGGCAGAGGCAAAGATAGGCAGGTGGAAAAATGGGAGAGAGAGAGAGCAGTTAGACAGTGAGATGAAGCCAGATATGAGCGAAATAAAGAGGGGGTGAAAGAGTCAGTGAGAGAGAGAGAGACAGAAAGAAAGTGAGAGAGAGAGGAACCAGAAAGTAAGGGAGACCAGCTACTTAATGGAGTAATATAATTACGGGGTATTGGAAGAGGAAGAGACAGAGAGACAGATACAGAGAGTAGGTGGTAGGATAGAGACAGATAGAAAGAGACAGAGCGATAAGGGAATCGGGAGAAAGGAGAGAGTCAGATAGAGAGAGAGGGAAACTGGGAAAAAGAGGCTGAAAGAGAGAGGCTGTAAGAGAGACAGGAATGAGAGAGAGAAGGGAGAGAGAGAGATGACTGATAAGCAGCGAAGCCGCGGGATTGTTGAGAAAGGCTTAGACGGCAGCGTGGCTATGTATTTAGTCAGATCATATTTTTTGGAAGTCAAAGACGAACAAAAGTTTCAGGAATAGATGATACCCTTCTCCTTTGCCACGGTTGCTTATTGCAGGGGGCATCGTCTCCAGTGACGGACAACGATGGAAATGGGCCTACATATGCCATCTTAAATCTGAAAGCGTTGAATCAGAATGAAGGCACCACATTTGATCGCGACGAGATTCCCGTTTATAGCGACGTGAAAAGGGAATAATGCTTCTCGTCAACATTAGACTTATCCGAGTATCAGAACCCATGGATGATGACTGCCCAGTACAGATGTAGACACACCGCATCTCCGAATTTAAGCACAGCAACTGGACTGGTTGTATTCCAATTGTGCGAACTCACGCGTCTGATTGCAATATAAGAAGCATAGATAATAAAAGCAGGGGAGGGAATTCTGCCCGTCGAACCAGTCCCGCTGTTCATTCTCATCATAGCCGATGATCAAATTCAATACTCTGATCCCGTTTCCCCCCGATATTCCTTAACCCCTTTAGCCCAAAGCGTATATCTAATTCCTTCTTGAAATTGCACAATGCGTTTGCCTCAACTATTTTCTGTAGTAACGAATTCCACAGATTCATAACTCTCTAGTTCAAGACATTTCTGCTCATCTCAGTCCTAAAAGGTTATCCTCAAACTCTGATCCCTAGTTCTGGACTCCCGCACATCGGGGAAATTCTTTCTGAATCTACCGTCTAATCCTGTAAGAATTTTGTAAGTTTCTCTGAGATTATATAAATGTGAAGTAATTCGTTTTGGAATGTCGAATTTGAATGACGAATACAGGGTTAACGGATTCTTGGAAGTGGGGAGGAACAGAGGGATCTTGGGTTCCACGTACATCGATCCCTCAAAATTGCCCCCTCGGTTGATAGGGTTGTTAACAAGGCGTATGGTGTGTTGGCTTTCATTATCAGGGGGATTGAGTTCAAGTGCCGCGAGGTTTTGCTGCAGCTTTATAAAACTCTAGTTAGACCACACTTGGAATATTGTGTCCAGTTATGGTCGCCTCATAATACTAAGGATTTGGATGCTTTGGAGAGGGTAGAGATGTGATTACCGGGATGCTTTCTGGATTGCAAAGCATGTCTGATGAAGAAAATTGAGGGAGCTAGGGATTTTCTCACTGGAGCGAAGAAGGAAGAGAAGTGACTCGATAGAGGTGTTCAAGGTGATGAGAGGCATGGATAGAGTGGATAGGCAGAGCCTTTTCGCCAGGGTGGACATGGCTGTCACGAGGGGACATAATATCATGGTGAATGGAGGAAGGTATAGGGGAGATGTCAGAGGTCGGTTCGTTACACAGAGAGTGGTGGGTGTGTGGAATGAACTGCCAGCAGAGGTGGTGGAGCCTCAGTCATTAGGGACTTTGAAGCGATTCTTTAACAGGCACATGGACAGCAGTAAATTGAAGGGGTGTAGGTTAGGTTTATCTTTGATTAGGATAAATGGTCGGCACAACATCATAGGCAGAAGGGCCTGTACTGTTCTATGTTCTATGAAATCTCCTAAACTCCAAATAATATAATCCTGACCGATTTGGTCTCCCCTGATATGACAGTCCCTCCATCCCAGGAATCAGCCTGGTAAACCTTCGCTGCGCTCCCTCCATAGCAACAACATCCTTCCTCAGATGATGACAACAACACTGCTCACAATATTCCAGGTATGGCCTCACCAACGCCCTTCACAGTCGCAGTAAAACATCCCTATTCCAAACTCGATCCCTCTCGCAATGAAGGCCAACATTCTATTTGCCTTCGTTCATGCCTGTTGTACCTGCGCGCTTAATTTCAGGGACTGGTGCACGAAGACACCAAAGCCACACTGAATATCCACATCTCTCAAGTTACACCCATATAATTAATAACCTTCCTTCCTAGTTTTGTTATCGAAGCGGAAAACCACACATTTATCCACATTATGGTGCATCTGTCATGCCTGTACCCACTCACTCAGCATGTCTAAATCCCGCTGAAGCATCTCTGCATCCTCCTCGCAGCTTACCCTCCGACCAACTTTGTATCATCTGCAAATGTGGAGATAATACATTTAGTTCCCTCGTCCAATTCATTAATATACAATACCAACAGCTAGGGTCCTAACAGAGATTCATGCAGTATCCCACTAGTCACAGCCTGCCAGGCAGAAAAGTACCTACTTATTGCACATTTTTGCTTCTTGTCTGCGCAATCCAATTGTTATCCATCTCAAGACTTTACCAGTAATCGCATGTGTTTTAACTGTACATATTAATCTGCTATGTGAGACCTTGTCGAAAACCTTCTGTAAGTCTACATACACCACACCCTCTGGTTCTCTCTGGTCAACTCCATCAGTTACATCTTTAAAGATTCCTAGTAGATTTGTGAAGCATTATTTTCCCTTCGTAATCCATGCTGACTTTGTCTCATTATACCACTGCTTTCCAAATGTTGTGCTATGAAATCCTTGATAATGGACGACAGCAACCTCCCTATTCCCTTCGTTAGGTTCACTGGTCTATAGCTCAGTTTTCTTTCTATCTCCTTTTTTTCACAGGGTGGATTTACATTCACTACTTTCCAATCTGGAGGAACCATTCCCTAGCCCAAAAAACTTGGGAAATGATCACCCTTTTCTAGGGCCTTAAGTATTCTGGGATGCAGATTATCGGGCCCTGGAGAATTGTCCGCCTTCATTACCATTAATTTCCCCCAAACCATGTATTTTCTAATACTAATTTCCTTCAGCCCCTCACTGAAACCTGTGTTTTTCAGAACTTCCATTCACTCATCCACCCGCCCAATCCCCGCACCCCCATAATCTTCCCTGCACATCCCTGGACACAACAGGCAATTTAGCATGGCCAATTCACCTATCCAGTACATCTTTGGACTGTCACATGCATCTATGATTCCTTGTCTAATGATATTCCGAACTTTACCGTTGCAGTTGGTGGTCTGTATACCACTCTACGAATATTTGGTTTTTGTAGCAAGCTACATTTTAGAATTAAATTAGCTCCCTTGATTTTATTACTTTTGCCTGGAATTGAAGACGAAAATAAATCAAAGTTAATTGAGAAAAAATGCGAAATGTGATTTGATGGCGCCATGCCTGAAGTTACATTTTACATCGGCTCCCTTATTGTGTAACAGAGGCCTATGAGAAAATAGGCCTTAGAGAAAACTCCGTGAACGCAAAGATTCTCTCCAAGCCCACTCGTACCACACAAAACGTCTCCTGACCGTCAAGATGCACCGTGAGCCATTGGGCAATGTGATCATTCCCGTACATCAGGGCCTCCATTTGGAGGGATCAGACATTGACAAAGGAATCCAGCATCTACTCCAATGCACCAGTGCAGTGTTCAAACGGCTGAGGAACAGAATGTTCGAACACCTAGACCCATTAATCCAGCACCGAGATCATGGTTTCCAGATCAGCCGTGGTCTTCGCTTACGTGTATGCATCAGAAACATGGCCAATGTACAACACACACCTCAAATCACCGGAGCGACATCACGTACGATTCGTGTCGTACACTAACAGGTTAGCATACCAACGTGAGCGTCCGCTCCCAGGCCATAATCTCCAGCAAAGGGATACTGGTAACGCTCCACCAGCTGCGATGGGTGGCATACAATGCCCGCATGCCCAACATAAGGTCATTATCCAGAAGTGTCATGCAGCTAATTGTGATTTATAGGGACAACTGGATAGTAACACCCCAGACCATTTGTAAAGTGACACTCTCTGTCCAAATCATTTCGCTGGGTATTTTCCAAGCAAGGATTCAGCTATTCCTCTGAGTGGTTGAGGGCGCACTTATGTAAAACTAAAGTCTCCACCACCCATATAATACCGCAATGTCTATTTTGTAAGCGATTTAACTCGTGCACACATAGGCACCTAGAATGATGCCAGGCACAGCAGGCAATTCAAGCATCGTGTGCCTGCTCACGCCCAGGACTGGCAGTGAGGGGGCGTGTCCGCGTGGATTATGGAGGTTAAATTGTAGAATGTGTACGCCTACCTCTGATGTGCAGCACTCCCTCAGTGCTGACGCCAGGGGGAGTGTGTCGGCCAGGTTTATCGAGCTCAAGTCCACCAGTCTAAGCATTTACCTCTGGCAGTGCAGCGCTCCATCAGTCCTGGCACCGGGAGGCGGAATATCAGCTCAACATGTATTACCCATCCCTAATTGGCCGTTCGGAAGTTCGTTACTGAGCTGCCTTCTTGAGGCGTTGGAGCCATACGAGGTGTAGATGCAGCAATGCCATTGAAGCTTTCTAAGTGATCATTTTGAAATGTAGGTAATCGTCATTTTGCTTGTACTGGAGCCACTTAATGTAATCCTTGTGTCGAAAACCTGAATACTGTTACATTTTGTTCGCTGGTCATTTTAAATGTTTGCAAATTCTTTCAGATATTTTATAAATCTAGTGCATTTAATTCAAAAACAAAATGATTGGTCTGCAAGGTAATAATGCCGAGCGGTAGCTCCTTGGAATTATGAAGCAATATTCACCCATCACTTTTGCAGGCAGCTGAAGAGTCTGTCGATATATCAGGGCTTGGTGAGTTAAGTCCACAACACGTTCAAATGTGTATGTTCCAACACGTATCTAGTGATTCACAATTCAATGATTAAAAAGGAAAAATAGTATTTTTTTTAATTTCCAAAAGCCCTTCCATCGCCTTTGTAGTTAATCCAGAGAGTGAGCTGTTTGATATAAGATTTAAACAATGCTCAAGTTCATTATTATTCCCTGTTTTTGGCTGTTTATTTATTTATGTGGATATGTATGTAGTGATGTGTTTGGAGAGACAGCTGAACAGGTCTTATGAAGCCAACGCAGCTATATTTCTATCATGCTCCTCACTGATCCCTACTGTTGGCCCACAGTGCCCGGGATCACAATGCAACTGAATTAGCCATTAATTCTGATAGAAATCTACGAGGCCTTTTGTTCTTTTCATACTGCATAATTACAGGTTTGTAAGTTGCAACACAATAATGCTTCTGTATAACCAGAAATAATATGAAATTTGCATGGATAAAATTGGTTTGATCTATCTCTTCATTCTCTTGGTGAAGAGAGATGTGAATCATTTGTTTATCACATAGCTAATGTCCTCGGGCGTAGCACACAGATTTCTCCCTTGGTCATTGATGAGCCCTACTATTTCCCTGGTCATCCTATTGCCACTGATATACTCATAAAATATCCTGGGATTTTTCCTATTTTTACCAACATTTGCTCCTCAATTTTGCACTGACTATTTGGGGATCTTTAGTATTATGGAATCTCTACAACGCAGAAGAAAGCCATTAGGCCCACCGAGTCAACAACGTCCCTTGGAAAGAGTATCTTTCTTAAGCCCACACGTCCAGTCTCGCCCATAACCCAGTTAAGAATATTTGGAACACTAAGGGGTAATTTTCCAATACCAATCCACCTAATCTTCACATCTTTGGACTGTGGGACGACACCGGAGCACACAATGGAAACCCATGCAGACACGGGGAGAAAGCACAAGCGCCGCACAGAGAGTCACCTGAGATCGGAATTGAACCCGGGTCTCTGAAACTGTCAGGCACCACTGTGCCACCGTGTCGCACTATAGTAAACACCTAGCAACGTAGCTGTCCTTTTTTGTATTCCTGCGCTCGACCCAAAAACGTCATTTGATCACCCTTCAAAGATATAATCTTACTGCAGCAACTGCGTCCTTATCACACAATGCAATGTCTCCTCCTCGTTTACCCGGTACTCTGTCGTGTATGAAGATTCGATACGCCGGGATGTTGAACTGCCAATCCTTCCCCTCACGCACCACGTCCTTGTGATAGCTATGTATCATAATTCACGTAATTACATACTTATATCAGACGTACTAGGCTATTAATGTGCAGCGGTTAGATGATGTTACAGGGTTAAGGGGATAGGCTGGGTGTGGGTCTTGGTTGGCTGTTCTTGCAGAGGGTCGCTGCAGACTCGAGAAAGCGAATAACCTCATCAAGCACCGTCGGCATTCTATGCAATTATGGGAGTAATCATCAATATTAACCATTGGGAGCTTGGTGGAACAAGTGAGAAAGTTCTGTTCTTGATTTTAATCCATTATGAAATATTGCAGAAATTCAACACGTCTTCGACAGAAACCACTGCAGTATTCTTCCTCTTTACGGGGTTGAGCTCTATTCCCAGGATGAACACAATGCCAAAGACGAACATGGCGCCGAGACACAAACGAATTGTGAAAAGTATGGACGATTGTTATAACCTGCCTGCTTACCATTGGCTGGGGACTAATGAAAATCCCACAATCCTGTGGGAGTATGAGCTTCCCCAATGAGGGGGGCGGAGAAAGCATTAGCAGACTCCCTGTATAAATAAAGCTGGCCAGTTTGGAACCAGCAGGAAGGAGGAAGCAGCAAGGGAAGTTGTTGCTGCTGTTATATATATATGTTATTGTAAATAAATGTTATTATTTGTAACCTTGAAACTCGTGCTGGGTTCTTCGTGGCCCTCACAAAACTGGCGACGGGGGTTAAAGTGAATAGCTGTCTACACTGCTGAAGCCACCTCCCTGGATTTTTGTTGGATACAGGTTGGAAGTTGTTTTCTATTATATCATGCCTCTGTACGGACGTTTGGATGTTTTTGATGTTGCGCTGGAAAGCTGGAACCAGTAAACACAACGGATGCGTTACTATTTCCGGGCAAACAATATCACCGAAAACGAGCGCCAGGTGGTCATATTGCTCACCGCCTGCGGCCCGCATACGTTTGGGGTGATTAGTAGCCTTACGTACCAAGCTGCGCCGGACACCAAAACGTTTGATGAACTTGTGAATATAGTGGGGCAATATTTTAGCCCAACCCCGTCCACGATAGTCCAGCATTACCGGTTTAATACCGCTGAGAGGACCCCTGGAGAATCCCTTGCCAATTTTCTATCCAGGCTACGCAGGATTGCGGAGTACTGTGACTATGGTGAGACCTTGTCAGAACTGTTACGCGACCGTTTGGTTTGCGGTATTAACAATGCGGCCACCCAGAGAAAGTTGTTAGCTGAGCCAACATTGACTTTTCAACAGGCCATTCAAATAGTATTGTCCAGAGAGAGCGCAGAACGAGGAGTACAGGAGCTACAGGGAATGGAAGTGCATGCCTTGGGGCGCATCCCCTTCCATCCGAAAACGTCCCCCCGCACTCCTGCGGTACCTTGGGCGAGGCAACGTCCGGACCGACGCCAGTGGTCGTCGGACATTCCACCCCGAAGAGAGCCTTCTCTAGAGCCAATGGATGCCGAGCCATGTCCGTGTCAGACTTGTAGGCGCCGACCATGTCGCGGACGGCGGTCCAGGGTGCGCCAGAGGCGCCGTCGTTCCAACCGAAACTGGGACCAGCCCAGGGGCCGTACCTTCCATGTGGATGAACGTGCGGCGACTACTCCTGAGGAATTGGAGACGGAGGACGGCTGCCTGCAGCTGCATTGTGTGGCAGCTCCCCGTGTGGCCCCCATTAAGGTGACAGTACGGGTCAATGGCCACCCGCTTCAGGTGGAGTTGGATACTGGCGCAGCAGTCTCCGTGATCGCCCAGAGGACATTCGACCACATCAAGCAGGGTATACATACCCTTACATTAACCGACTCACAGGCCAGGTTGGCCACCTACACGGGGGAACCACTGGACATTGCAGGAACTACAATGACCTCTGTTGTTTATGAACGCCAGGAGGGGCGTTTCCCACTTATTGTAGTGCGCAGCCATGTGCCCAGCCTGTTGGGTCGGGACTGGTTGCGCCATTTGCGGTTGTAATGGCAGCACATCCTCCAAACAGTTTCGGAAGGGTTGACTGAGGTGCTAGGACGATACCCAGATGTATTCCAGCCTCGTTTGGGGAAAATAAAAGGGGCCGTAGCCTGTATCCACGTCGAACCAGGAGCCACGCCGCGCTATTTCCGGGCGCGCCCGGTGCCTTACGCCTTGCTCGAGAAGGTAGAAGGGGGGCTCACTCGTTTGGAGAGTTTGGGTATTATCAGGCCCGTCCGTTTTGCTGACTGAGCAGCACCAATTGTACCTGTAATGAAGCCAGGTGCCACAGTTCGCTTGTGTGGCGACTATAAACTTACAGTGAATACAGTTTCCCGACTCGACCGATATCCAATGCCTCGCTTAGAGGATCTCTACGCAAAAATTGCAGGTGGACTCTCGTTCATTACTCTATGTAATGATTAATACACACCGGGGCCTATATGAATATACACGGTTGCCCTTTGGAGTATCCTCTGCCTGCGCAATTTTTGAACGTGTTATGGAGGGCATTTTGAGAGGTTTCCCACGTGTGGCTGTCTACTTAGATGGCGTTTTGATTACAGGCACGTCTGAGCAGGAACATTTGGAAAATCTGGAGGCTGTCCTTAGACGCCTTTCGGAGACTGGAGTCCGTTTACGTCGCACAAAGTGCGTATTTCAGGCAAAGGAAGTAGTCTACCTAGGGTATCGGGTGGACCGCGAAGGTTTGCACCCCGTCGCAGAGAAGGTGCGTGCAATTCAACATGCCCCCGCCCCGACTGACACTTCGCATCTTCGTTCTTTTCTCGGTCTTGTAAACTATTACGGTAAGTTCCTCCCCAATCTGGCAACTACGCTGGTCCCTTTGCACCTTCTTCTAAAGAATAATCACACCTGGGTTTGGGGTCAGCCGCAAGAAACCGCTTTCCGGTGGGTAAAGCAACAATTGTCGTCGTCTGGGTTACTAACCCACTATGATCCTGGAAAGCCTTTGCTCGTCACATCTGATGCATCCCCGTATAGTATTGGGGCCGTCCTGTATCACAAGATGGAGAACGGGGCCGAGCGACCGATAGCTTTCGCCTCCCGCACATTGACTGCCGCGGAGAGAAAGTACGCGCAGATCGAGAAGGAGGGCCTGGCAGTGGTTTTTGCGGTGAAACGCTTCCACCAGTACGTGTATGGCCGCCATTTCACTATCGTGAATGATCATAAGCCTCTGCTGGGACTTTTCAGAGAGGATAAGCCAATACCGCCCATTGCTTCTGCACGGATCCAGCACTGGGCTTTGTTGCTTGCTGCATACGAGTATTCTCTGGAGCACAAACCAGGTACGCAGATAGCAAATGACGACACACTGAGCCGATTGCCTTTATCGACCGGCCCCATGTCGACCCCCACGACCGGTGAGGTGGTTGTAACCCTACATTTTATGGACACTTTGCCTGTCACGGCATCACAGATCCGTGAGTGGACCCAGACGGAGCTAGTCCTGTCAAAGGTTCGGCACATAGTCCTGTATGGTGGGCAGCATAGACAGCTCCGAGGCGAGTTGCGGGCATTTTCCTCCAAGCTGTCAGAATTCATCGTGGAAGACGGAATCCTCTTGTGGGGGACGTGTGTGAGTGTCCCGGAAAAGGGCCAGGAGCTGATAGTAACAGACTTGCACAATGGGCATCCAGGTGTGACCAAAATGAAAATGTTGGCCCGGAGTTATATCTGGTGGCCAGGCCTCGACACCGACATTCAGAAGGTGGCCCAAAACTGCTCCATTTGCCAGGAGCATCAGAAACTTCCGCCGGCCGCGCCCCTACATCTCTGGGAATGGCCAGGGCGGCCTTGGGCACGCTTGCATGCAGATTTCGCAGGCCCTTTTCAAGGATCCATGTTCCTTCTACTAATTGATGCCCAGTCTAAATGGCTAGAGGTGCATAAGATGCAGGGGACAACGTCCTGCGCAACAATTGAAAAGATGTGTTTATCGTTTAGTACGCATGGCCTCTCCAAGGTGCTGGTCACAGATAACGGCACTCCATTCACGAGTGAGGCGTTTGCGAGGTTCACGTAGATGAACGGCATACGCCATATCCGCACTGCACCTTACCACCCGGCTTCAAATGGGTTGGCAGAGCGCGCAGTGCAGATATTCAAAAGAGGCCTAAAGAAGCAGTCTTCCAGCTCAATGGACACGAGACTGGGTCGCTTTTTGTTTACGTACAGGACCACCCGCCATGCAGTGACTGGGGTAGCTCCCGCAGAACTCCTAATGGGCCAGAGACTTCGCACCCACCTGAGTATGGTTTTCCCGGACATTGGCGCAAAAGTACGCTGCACACAAGAACGGCAGGGACAGGGATTTTCTCGGCATCGGCCGATTCGGCAGTTTGCGCCCGGTGACCCAGTGTTCGTTCGGAATTTTGCTGGTGGTGCCCAATGGGTTCCTGGTGTAATCTTTCGCCAAACGGGCCCTATATCTTACCAGGTGCAAGCCCAGGGTCGTCTCCAGCGCAAACATGTCGACCACGTTCGGTCCAGAAGTCTATCCCCTCAAAAGATTCCCCGCCCCCGGAGCTCATTTCTACAGCCGCAGAGACCAGAGACAAGGGAAGGTAGTCCTCACAATCTTCCACTGGTGCCTCACTCGAAACCTGCGCAGGTCGTTACGGAACCGAATGGAGATAGAGACGCTGACATGACGGAGGAAGCAGACTCTGACTCAGAGATGGAGACACAGGATGCATCAGAGGGGGAATCCTCGGGTCCATGGGCCGTGGATGTACAACCGTTGCGCCGTTCATCACAGAAGTGCCGGTCCCCATCTCGTTACACGCTGCCTGATCCAGCGCCACGTGCAAATGGTGTCCGGCCAGCGGCCAAACGAGTCCGACGCCCTCCTTCGCCAGGTTCTTCGGTGGATTCCTTGGACTTTGGGGGGGAGGTGGGATGTTATAACCTGCCTACTTACCATTGGCTGGGGACTAATGACAATCCCACAATCCTGTGGGAGTATGAGCTTCGCCAATGAGGGTGGGGCGGAGAAACCATTAGTAAAGTCCTAGTATAAATAAAGCTGGCCAGTTCAGGAACCAATAGGAAGGAGTATGTAGCAAGGGAAGTTACTGCTACTGTTATGTATATATGTTATTGTAAATAAATGTTATTACTTTGTATCCTTAAAACTGGTGCTGGATTCTTCGTGGCCCTCACAAAACACCCCCTTAACCCAAAGATATTCAGGGCAGGCGAACTGGCCACACTAAATTGCCCCTTAATTGGTAAACAAATGAATTCAGTCCTCTAAATTTATTGAAAAAATATCTTTATTGCCATTTTCACAATTCTGTGCATTGTGGTCCGTTTACATTTATTATACAGTGAACAGGCTTTGGCTTTTGTTTCTTTATTTGCAAACTGATGTTGTCTAGTTCAGCGTGTCTGACCCCCCCCCCCCCCCACCCCAGCTCCCTCCCCCACAGCCGCCCTTTCCCTAACCCTTCCCCTCTCTCACCCGCAGACCCTCCGTGATGCCCTTCCTGGCCGATCTGGGGTGTGACCCCTCTCCTCCTTGTTTCCCCCTGTTATAGAGGAGGCGTTTTCAGAACCCCAAAATGTATCATGGAGTTCAACCAACCTCACCCTTTAATGTATTTGTTGCTTTTCCGAGCACGTGGCTTTTTTCCCTCGGAGTGGGATTACAATTATGAACACGTGGGTTTTTTTAAACACAAAACACTGTTTATTCCATGAAATCAACCTAACATCTCAAATAAACATTGGATCTCTTAACGCTCCTTACTTCAAAGATAACTCAGAAAATATTGCAACAGTAAATACTTCCTTAAAATATTCCTTCAAACATACAAGAGACTTAACACCTTCAAACAGTATCACGTCAGGTTAAAGGATATATATATTTTCTGTGGAATGACAGAGATACATTAGCTTGGGTGACTTCAGCTCCAGCACCTTGCTTTCTTCCTGCAAACTGAAAAACTAAACTGCAAAATGGCTGACCTGACCTCAGCTCCACCCACTCTCTGACATCACTGTTTTCTTAAAGGTACATTGCTTAAACATCTATGTCTTAAAGGTACCCTCACATGACACCCCCCCCTTACCGCCCCTCCCTTTCTGTTCTCCTTCCATCAGTTTCAGCGGTGATCATTTTGTGCATTGGGGGGGGGGCGTTCCCCCCTTTCCATCCCTCTCGGTCTCTGCGTCTCTCCGTCTCTCTCTGGAAATCTGTCAAAACAAAATCCACAATCAGCAGTCGGCCATTTTATGTCAGTTGACGGTGGACATTTTATGTCAGTTCATGGTGACCATTTTCTGTCAGTTGATGGTGGCCATTTTATGTCAGTTCACGGTGTCCATTTTATGTCAGTTCACAGTGGCCATTTTATGTCAGTTCACGGTGGCCATTTGATATCAGTTCACGGTGGCCATTTTATGTCAGTTCACGGTGGCCATTTTATGTGAATTCCCGGTGGCCATTTTATTTCAGTTCACGGTGGCCATTTTATGTCAGTTAACGGAGGCCATTTTATGTTAATTCACGGTGGCCATTTTATGTCAGTTCAAGGTGGCCATTGTATGTCCGTACACGGTGGCCCTTTTATGTCAGTTCACGGTGGTCATTTTATGTCAGTTCACGGTGGCCATTTTATGCCAGTTCACGGTGGCCATTTAATGTCAGTTCCCGGTGGCCATTTTATGTCAGTTCACGTTGGCCATTTTATGTCAGTTCACGGAGGCCATTTTATGTCAGTTCATGGTGGCCATTTTTTCTCAGTTCACAGTGGCCATTTTATGTGAGCACAACACGGATCGGCCCTTGTGTCCTCAGCCCCGTAGACAGCTGCGCTAACCACTGTGCCATATGCCACCACACTGAGACATTTCTGTCAGTTGTCCATGTTGATGTAAAATAAACTGAAGGATAGAGTCATATAAATGGTGAAATGTTGGGCAATGTGGAAGTACAATCGGATTTGTGTGACCTTGTACACCAGTCAGTGAAAGTGGAGAGGGGATGCAGCAAGCAGTTAAGAAGGCCAATGATATGTTGCCCTTCATTGCAAGAGGGATCTGGATTCAGAAGTGGTGATGTCTTCCTGAAGTTATACAAGGCCTTGGTGAGAACACAACTGGAGTACTGTGTACAGTACTGGCCTTGTAGCCATCTGGGATGGCCACGTCCCGATTACAAAATGGACACTTTGCAAAGAATGCAGGGAACATGGACAATACTGAGAAAGCAAGCAGGTGCAAGGTGTGTCTGTTGCTCGGAGCTGTAGCTCCCAGACAAGACCGATACTAAAACCATCACCATACTAATGAGCCATCACCGGGGACAAACAGGGAACATTTAAGTAAACAATACCAAGGCAGACACCCCGGCGCCACTGGAGACTAGAACAAAGCAGGCCAACGGCCACCTAGGACAAGCCCAGCAATCAGGGAACCCACCCCTCTATTGGAGGAAATCGACAGGAACGATTGGGAAACGGACAAGTTCAAGGTCCGCCCAAAAGCGTGCGAAGCCCCTTTTGGGTATAAGAAGGATCCCCCAAGAGAGACTCTCTCTCTCGGCCTTGGCTCTCAGCGAGGAGAGACCTGACTAGCATGCACCAGACCAAGTAAGTCCAAAGTCAGCGCACGCTACGAGACAGACGCTCTCAGCTGCTATCCTGTACCAGCTCAACCCCAGCAGCCTCAGAACCGAACAACGGCCATTGTTCCTCTGACGGAGTGGGCGGGCGAAGCTGGGTATGGGCTTTAGCAGTCGTGATAGTTTAGTTGGTAGAGTTTTGTGCATGAGTATATTAGACTGTGTGTGTAAATAAATGAGCACTGATTTCGAACTTAATAACGTGTTACGAGTCTTTGAACAGTCTCCGGTTTTGACCCTTCTGTCGTATCGAAAGATACCTGGCGACTCTTGAGCAAACGTAATTAGAATTAAGGAAGACGACCAAATTAACCGCCATAAACAGCCAATTAAAGAGAGAACACAATTAGCAACAGTCTCCCTAACTAAGAAAGGATATAGTTGCCAGAGAGTGGGCGCAGCGGAGAGTCAATCGGCTGATAGGGAGGTTACCGGACTGTCCGAGGAGGAGAGATTGGTTCGACAGGACAAAGAGCTCCTCCCCTAGAGCGAGCCCTGCCAGTGCTCACCACAGTCAGCACTGCCAGTGCACCACCCACAGCCAGCACTGACAATGCTCCCACCCACAGCCAGCACTGCCAGTGCTCCCAACAGCCAGCATTGTTAGTGCTCCCCCCCCCCCCCACACACAGCCAGCGCTCCCAGTGCTCCCCCCCCCCCAGACAGCACTGCCAGTACTTCCCCCAGCCCCTACAGCCAACACTGCCAGTGCTCCCACACCCACACCCAGCACTGCCAGTACAACCGTCCGCAGCTAGCACTGCCAGTTACCACCACAGCCAGCACTGCCTGTGCTCACCCACCCCCACAGCCAGCATTCGCCCCCATAGCCAGCACTGCTAGTGCCCTCGCCACAGTCAGCACAGTACGAAGTCTTACAACACCCGCTTAAAGTCGAACAGGTTGGTTTCGATGTCACTAGCTTTCGGAGCGCTGCTCCTTCCTCAGGTGAATGAAGAGGTATGTTCCAGGTATGTACATATATAGACAGATTCAAAGATGTCAGACAATGCTTGGAATGCGACCATTAGCAGGTGATTAAATCTTTGCAGATCCAGAGATGGGGTAACTCCAGGTTAAAGAGGTGTGAATTGTGTCAAGCCAGGACAGTTGGTAGGATTTCGCAGGCCAGATGGTGGGGATGAATGTAATGTGACATGAATCCCAGGTCCCGGTTGAGGCTGCACTCATGTGTGCGGAACTTGGCTGCAAGTTTCTGCTCGGCGATTCTGCGTTGTCGCGCGTCCTGAAGGCCGCTTTGGAGAACGCTTACCCGGAGATCAGAGGCTGAATGCCCTTGACTGCTGAAGTGTTCTCCGACTGGAAGGGAACATTCCTGCCAGGTGATTGTCGGCATCTCCACATCAGTCAGCACTGTCAGTGCTCCCCACAGCCAGCACTGCCAGTACTCCCCACATCCAGCACTGCCAGTGCTGCCACCCCCCACAGCCAACCCTGCCAGTGCAACCCCCACAGCCAGCACTGCCAGTGCTCCCCACAGCCAGCACAGGCAGTGCTCCCTCACAGCCAGCATTGCCAGGGCTGCCCCCCACAGTCAATCCTGCCAGAGCAGCCACCAAAGCCATCACTGCCACTGCCAGTGTTCCCCCCACAGCCAGCACTGCCTGTGCTCCCCCACATCCAGCACTGCCAGTGCTGCCCCCCACAGCCAACCCTGCCAGTGCAACTCCCACAGTCAGCACAGCCAGTGCTCCCGCAGCTACTGCTGCCAGTGCTCCCCCTCAGTCAGCACTGCTAGTCGTCCCCCAGAGCCAACCCTGCCAGTGCAACTGCCACAGCCAGCACTGCCTGTGCTCCCACAGTCAGCACAGCCAGTGCTCCCACAGCCAGCACTGCCAGTGCTGCCCCCCACAGCCAACCCTGCCAGTGCAATCCCGACAGCCGTCACTGCCAGTGTTCCCGCCACAGCCAGCACTGCCAGTGATCCCCCCCAGCCTCCAGTGCCAGTGCTCCCCACGTCGCCCCCCCCCCCAGAGTCAGCACATCCAGTGCCCCCCAATCTCCACAGCCGGCACTGCCAGTGCTCGCGCACACAGCCAGCACTGCCAGTGCTCCCACACACAGCCAGCACTGGCAGTGCACCCCCCACAGCCAGCAGTGCCAGTGTTCCCACACGCCCCACAGCCAGCTCCTGATTGGCTGATAGGCTGTCAGTTAGCGACTGTAGCTGCTGATTGGCTGAGAGGCTGTCAGTCATCGGCTGGAGCTGCTGATTGGGTGAGAGGCTGTCAGTCAGCGCCAGGAGCTGCTGATTGGATGAAATGCTGCCAGTCAGAGACTAGAAGCGCTGATTGGCTTAGCGGCTGTCAGCCATCAGCTGGAGCTTTTGACTGGCTGAGAGGTTGTCAGTCAGCGGCAGGAGCTGCTGATTGGCTGAGGCGCTGACAATCAGTGGCTGGAGCTGATGATTGGCTGAGAGGCTGTCAGTCAGTGGCAAGAGCTGCTGATTGGCTGAGATGCTGTCAGTCAGAGACTGGAGCTGCTGATTGGCTGAGAGGCTGTCAGTAGCGGCTGGAGCTGCTGATTGGCTGAGAGGCTCTCAGTCAGAGACTGGAGGTCCTGATTGGCTGAGAGGCTGTCAGCCAGCGGCTGAGGCTGCTGATTGGCGACGAGCGTGTCAATCAGTTGCTGGAGCTGCTGAGTAGCTGAGAGGCTGTCAGTCAGCGGCTGGAGCTGCTGATTGGCTGAGAGGCTGTCAGTCAGAGACTGGAGCTGCTGATTGGCTGACAGGCTGTCAACCAGCGACTGGAGATGCTGATTGACTGAGCGGATGTCAGTGAGTGGCTGGAGCTCCTGAGTGGCTGAGAGGCTGTCAGTCAGTATTATTTTCTCACTAATGTAATGATTGATGTAATCGGATATTTCACCGCGATCTTGATCTGCTCCCTGAACCTGGACTGAGTCACCACATAAATAAATGTGTTTGTGCAGCAATTTAAATCACGCAGCATAAATCCGACTTGTTGTGAATTATATTGAGGAAGGGTGATGTAATATATTCCTCTCACTTCGATATAGAAAAATTTAATAACAGCCACGGTCCAGAGGAACATAGAACATAGAACATAGAACAATACAGCGCAGTACAGGCCCTTCGGCCCACGATGTTGCACCGAAACAAAAGCCATCTCACCTACACTATGCCATTATCATCCATATATTTATCCAATAAACTTTTAAATGCCCTCAATGTTGGCGAGTTCACTACTGTAGCAGTTAGGGCATTCCACGGCCTCACTACTCTTTGCATAAAGAACCTACCTCTGACCTCTGTCCTATATCTATTACCCCTCAGTTTAAAGTTATGTCCACTCGTGCCAGCCATATCCATCCGCGGGAGAAGGCTCTCACTGTCCACCCTATCCAACCCCCTGATCATTTTGTATGCCTCTATTCAGTCTCCTCTTAACCTTCTTCTCTCCAACGAAAACAACCTCAAATCCATCAGCCTTTCCTCATAAGATTTTCCCTCCATAAAAGGCAACATCCTGGTAAATCTCCTCTGCACCCGCTCCAAAGCCTCCACGTCCTTCCTTTAATGCGGTGACCAGAACTGTACGCAATACTCCAAATGCGGCCGTACCAGAGTTCTGTACAGCTGCAACATGACCTCCCGACTCCGGAACTCAATCCCTCTACCAATAAAGGCCAACACTCCATAGGCCTTCTTCACAACCCGATCAACCTGGGTGGCAACTTTCAGGGATCTATGTACATGGACACCTAGGTCCCTCTGCTCATCCACACTTTCAAGAACGTTACCATTAGCCAAATATTCCGCATTCCTGTTATTCCTTCCAAAGTGAATCACCTCACACTTCTCTACATTAAACTCCATTTGCCACCTCTCAGCCCAGCTCTGCAGTTTATCTGTATCCCTCTGTAACCTGCTACATCCTTCCACACTATGGACAACACCACCGACTTTAGTATCGTCTGCAAATTTACTCACCCACCCTTCTGCGCCTTCCTCTCGGTCATTGATAAAAATGACAAACAGCAACGGCCCCAGAACAGATCCTTGTGGTACTCCACTTGTGACTGTACTCCATTCTGAACATTTCCCATCAACCACCACCCTCTGTCTTCTTTCAGCTAGCCAATTTCTGATCCACATCTCTGAATCACCCTCAATCCCCAGCCTCCGTATTCTTTGCAATAGCCTACCGTGGGGAACCTTATCAAACGCTTTGCTGAAATCCATATACACCACATCAACTGCTCTACCCTCGTCTACCTGTTCAGTCACCTTCTCAAAGAACTCAATAAGGTTTGTGAGGCATGACCTACCCTTCACAAAGCCATGCTGACTATCCCTGATCATATTATTCCTATCTAGATGATTATAAATCTAGTCTCTTATAATCCCCTCCAAGACTTTACCCACTACAGACGTGAGGCTCACCGGTCTATAGTTGCCGGGGTTGTCTCTGCTCCCCTTTTTGAACAAAGGGACCACATTTGCTGTCCTCCAGTCCTCTGGCACTATTCCTGTAATAGTGCCAGAGGATGAAAGTTCCAGAGATGCTGAAGAGTAAAATCATTGACTTCCTTCTGCTCTCCATTTCTGGGTCTGTGCGATTGTCTCCCTGACTCTGAGCCCTCAGTGCCTTCCGGACACGGCTGGTGAGTAAAATGTGTCTGATTGTCAGAGCGTTGGTCAACAGGATTGAGAAGAACGGCATCAATGGGGTTATAACCTGATCAAACCAGTTATATCCAACCCATCCCGGGTCAGTGAAAACGCTGATCTTTGTGACGCAGCTCCACTGGACATTGTCGATTATCCCCCAAGGTTCCGATGTAAAGTACTGGGGCATATTTTTCACACAGAGCAGGAGGCCGCTTGTGGACAGAACCACAGCCGCAGTTTTCTCGGTGCAATATTTCGTTTTCAGTTTCTGGCAGCGAATGGCCACAAATCGATCAAAGGAGAACGTGAGGGTGAACCAGACAGAACAGTCCCTGGATGCAGTCATCAGGACAGAGTTAACACTGCACACAGGGGTGAGGTCCAGGAAATTCCAGGGGAAATAATAAGCATTGATCCTGTTCAGTATGGGACGAGTGATAATATACAGCAGATGCGCCGTTGCCATGGCCACCAGGTAGCGAGTGGTGCAGGTAGAGAGGCCACACGTCCCCCGACACAGAATCACAATTCCCAGTAAATTAACTGTCAGAGAGAGAAAGGAGAGACGCGGGAAGTTACTGGATAATGAATCTCCCTGTCTGAACCAGGACATAATTTCAGCATCAATATAATGGACAGTGGGTGGGTGGGGGTGTTGGGAGAGGAGTGGGCACAGAGATTAACATTGCAGAGAGGGAAGTAGGAAATGTAACTCCAGTGTTAAAGATGGGGAATGGGGGGAAGTGTGAATTGCAGCCCTGTCATTTTGATAGCAGTGGTAGGAAAATGTTTATAATTCAGAAACCTTTGGGAGAGGTAACATTTCTCATTTAGTCTGATTTACAGGATTCACTCAGGCCGGCCAGGTTTCCCAAAGCGGATACAAAAACATACCAGAGATTGTCATCCCAGCTCAATTATTGGACCACTCCCCGGATTGGGCCGTTCCCTGGACTGGGATTCTGATGGGATTGGACCCCACTCCTGGTTTATTTGAATACTCCACGATCAATGGAAAATCATGGGAGGAATAGAAATACAGAATGTACAGTGCAAAAGGAGGCCATTCGGCCCATCGCGTCTGCACCGGCCCTTGGAAAAAGAAAACCAGTTCAGCCCACCACATCCCCATAACCTCGTGACCCCATCTAAATTGTTTGGACACTAAACACAATTTATCTTGGCCAAACAACCTAACCTGCTCATCTTCGGACTGCGGGAGGAAACCGGAGCACCCGGAGGAAACCCACGCAGACAGGGTGTAGAAAGTGCAGACTCCGCAGTGACAGTGACCCAAGCCGGGAATCGGTCCTGGGACCCTGGAGCTCTGAATCAACTGTGCCTACCACTGTGCTACCGTGCAGCCCAGCCTGTCCCGAATAGGGTCTGTGCAGTCTCCAGAACATTCCGAGGGCACACCCCTAACAGGTTTAGTCATTCGTAAAGCACCGGCTCCCAGGAATCCTCCATTTCCATGACTCGAACATCCCAACATCTCTGTTCACAGAAATCCATTCTCTCCCAGTTTGAAAACAATCCCTGCTAAGCTTTTCTCAGGAATATCCCCGCTCCGACAGTGGACATTCCCCAGAGTTCACTTGGTCGGAACAGACTCTCCCCAGATTCGGACTCATTTCATTCGACAAAAAAGTTTTAAAGTACCATAACAACAGCGTTAAGCTGGAGGAGAAAGTTCCCAGACTAAAGTTGTTTAAATTAAAGTTTCGTCCTGCGGGATGTAACATCCTAATTGGACGATGAGATGTTGCTCCTCCAGCTTGCGTTGGGCTTCACTGCATTCTGGCAGCAGGCCAAGGACAGACATGTGGGCCTGAGAGCAAGGTGCTGAGTTAACATGACCACAACAGGAAGGCTGGGGTCATGCTGTGGGCTGAGTGAAGGTGTTCCACAAAGCAGTCTCCCAGTCTGCGTTTAGTCTCCCCAATGTAGAGGAGACGGTATTGGCAGCGAATACAGTAGAACAAATTGAAGGCACAGAAGTGAAACGCTGCTTCTCCAGAAAGGCGAGTTTGCTGCTGAGAACCGGGAGACGGGAGGAGGTAAAGGGACAGTTATTGCACAGTCTCTGATTGCAGGGGAAGGTGCTGGGGGAAGGGAAAGGGGTGTGGGGTGTGAGGGGGAAGTGGACAAGGGGGAGGGTGCCGTACCTGAGGAATGCAGAAATTGAGGGGGGTGGTTGGAGAGAGGTGAAGATGTGTTTGGTGGTGACATCATGCTGGAGTTGGCAGAAATGGAGGAGGATTTTCCTTTCAATGGGAGGCTGATTGTGTGGAAAGTTAGGACAGGGAGACACTATCATGTTTCCGGGAGGGAGGGGGATGTGTGAGGATAGAGGTGTGAGAAATGAATTGAACACGATTGAGAGGCCTGTTAACAAAAGGAAGGCAGCCCGGGGACAGCCCGGTTAAGGAAAAGACAGACATGCCAGACGGGCTATGTTCGACCACGTCACCATCAGAACAGAGGCGATGGAGGCGGAGAAAGTGAGAGAATGAGATGCAGTCTGTACAGGAAGCAGGGATCTGTACACAACCCTCGTGTTGGCGAACGGATTTGCAGAGGGATTGGACATCCCTTGTGAAGATTGGGCGGTTAGGGCCAGGGAAATGGACCTTGTTTACGGCACCAGAGGAATCAGGAATTATAGAATCCCCACAGTGCAGAAGGAGGCCATTCGGCCCATTAAGTCTGTACCAAACCTCTGCAAGAGTACCTCAACCAAGCTCACTCCCCCGCCTATCTCATTAACCCCTTAATCTAACCTACACATCTTGTTGGACACTGCGGAGTAATTTAACATGGTCAATCCACCTAATCTGGGAGGAAACCGGAGCACCCGGAGGAAACCAATGCAGACACGGAGAAAAAGTGCAGTCTCCACACAGACAGTCACCCAAGGTGGGAATTGATCCGGGGACCCTGGTGCTGTGAGGCAGCAGTGCAAACCACTGTGTCACTGTGACACCAATGTCTTTGGGAAGGGGCAGAACATGGTGAAGCGGATGGAATCAAGATAGGAAGATTGATCTTGGTGGGGCTGGAACAGGCCGAAATAATGGGTGTACTGGGACTTTCCTGTTTGTGGATTTTGGGAACGAGGCAGAAGCGGGAGGTTGATGCAGGATGAGTGGGGTTGTGGGACTATGATATCCGAGTCTGTGAACAGAAGATATCCAGAGTCGATGAGGTCAGTGAAAGTCCTGGAAACAATATCATGATATTTGGTGGTGTGCTGCTGGTTCAGGGGGAGGTAGCAGGATGGGCCTGAGAGCTGACGGTCAGACTCTGAGAGGAAGATGTCAGGACACCAAACAATAATGGCACCACCCTTGTGAGCAGCTTAGATCACCAGGTCAGGGTTGGATATTCGAGAGAGGATTGGAGCAAGTTTAGAGTGAGTCAGGATAGAGTTGGTGAGAGGCACAGGGAAATTGAGACGGTCGATGTTGCACTGACAGATCTCAATGAGAAGATCAAGAGCTGATAGGAGGCCAGAGGGTGGGGTCCAGGTAGAGGGAGATTAATGGAGGCGGATGGATTTCAACAACAAATATTCATAAAATAGACAGTGAGAAACAGCAGAGACAATATTATCTATTCACTGATCACCATCAGAATAATTACCAAAGAATTGAAAAGCAGACGTCGGTCTCTGTTATTCTTGAGTTTAGAACAGAATATAATCAAATCTTCCAGTCACAATGTCAACAGTTGGAAAAATGGAATTAGAAGCATGAGTTAAAGACATCCAGTAACACAGAGTATACTAAATAGTCGGCACATATTCCAAAGTCAACATTATTCCTGACACATTTCATCCAATTATTTCAATAACTATCAGAAATAATAGATCTGAGTAGTATGATAGATGTTAAACAATTTGATTTTCTCAAGGCCGTCAGTAAGATCCGACATAACAGACTGATGGGTAATCTCAGAGCCAGTGGAGTTAGGGGACACAGCAGCAGAATGGACACATGCTGGCGACACACACAGAAAACAGGGAGAGTAGTTAAAGGGATTTAGGCTGATTGGTGGAATGCGGGAAGTGGTGTTCCACAAGGATCAGCACTGGGATCACTCTCCTTCACCATTCCCATCAACAGTATGGGATCGGGAAGCAGAATGATAATTATACAATTTACAGACAGAATCAAATTGGAAGTGATAGTGAATACAGAGGAAGGATACAACTAATTACAGGCACACATCGTCATTAATTATGAATTTGCAAAGTGGGTATTTCAATGGGAGATAAATGTTCCGACAGATCAGTGTCCGCTGCTGCATTTTGATCAGAACAATAAGTCCCCCAATCACTCCTTGGAAAACAAGTGTATGAATGGACTGGAGGGGTTTCTGGGTTCAGGTGAATAGATTCACAAATCGTGTGAAGCAAAAACACAGTTTATAAACACCCATAAAAATTGATCAAACATGTGAGCTCATTTCAGGATGAATAGAAATGAGAAAATATCACAAAACCTATTGGAATACTGCACTTTTGTGGGTTTTATGAAATATTAGAGTGTGGGTGATATCTGTTCCTGTTGGAGTCGGTCAATAGAAAACAGAGATAGAGACATTCACTTCATACAATAAATATCAAACATCTTCAAAACACAGCCAAACTCGTCCTGTTTTCAGTCTATTCCAAAGTTAAAACACACAGAGAGAACTCCACAGAATGGAGCGACCACTCCCCAATAAAATACATCATTTCAAAACAGAACCAACTAATTTCAGTCCAGTTACTGACCCACACACAATACAATTCCACACGGACAGGTCGTCCCAGTAATAGATAGATAATTGGATCAGATCTTCCAGTCTTGTGAGAGACCCACACTCAGTACGATTCTACACTGACAGATACATCCAGTAATCCTTGTTCACTGCTGTCAGATATTTCAATCTGATCAGTGATCCACCCTCAGAGGGATTTCATTCTGATTCCCACTAAACCTTCCTTCAGAGAGATTGCCTTCACTGAGATCCAATGTAACATTATACAAGATTCCATTCAACATAATAACTTTATTGAACATAGATCCCATGAGTTACAAACAAGTTTATTGTTAGTTGATGAAATGGATTCAAACCATAGACATTATTAACGAGATTTGAATTAAGTAAATTATATCGTTGACCAGGTGTCTGTGTGACAGTGATCACGAGATCAGCGTTAAATATTTCCAGTCCCAGTTTAAAATCAGAGAGCCGCTAACGCACAGATTTACACAACTTCAATGGTGACAGTCACTTACCAGGAACACCAACAATAGCAAGGATTGGGTGGAATATTTTCTCAGCAGTCTCAACTGGGACAAGCATTTTCACTGTGAAAAAATGTGTCCCTTCCTGCGATTGGCAATCTCTCTGTCTGAAACTCTGAGGATATATATTCCATAATCTTTTAATTAATGCCCTGTGGAACCACCTCAGGGATATTGAGGTTGTGACATCGTTTAACTTATTTTTCAAGATGTGAACAAACAGATTACGATATTGTGTTCAGTGAAAGCAAATATTATTTTTGTGAGTGAGTGACCTCTTTGCAAACACTGGACTGTGTTGATCACATTGTTCAGCTAACATTAACAGAAAGGATGCTGTCCACTCAGATACCATCAGTCCCATCTCTACATCTCAGATTGTTTCAGTGATATCCCGCACTCCACTGTGACCATTCAGTGATTCAGTTCCAATTGTCAGTGTGTTTCTCTGGGTGGTTCCACTGCACTCTGGGGTGTAGCTGCCTCTGTAACTGTGACCATTCAGTGATTCAGTTCCAATTGTCAGTGTGTTTCTCTGGGTGGTCCTACTGCACTTTGGGGTGTGGCTGGCACTGTAAATGTGACCATTCAGTGATTCAGTTCCAATTGTCAGTGTGTTTCTCTGTGTGGTTCAATTGCACTCTGGGGTGTAGCTGCCTCTGAAACTGTGACCATGCAGTGATTCAGTTCCAGTTGTCAGTCTGTTGCTCTGTGTGGGTCCACTGCACTCTGGGATGTAGCTGCCTCTGTAACTGTGACCATTCAGTAATTCAGTTTCAATTGTCAGTGTGTTTCTCTGGGTGGGTCCACTGCACTCTGGGGTGTAGCTGCCTCTGTAACTGTGACCATTCAGTGATTCAGTTCCAATTGTCAGTGTGTTTCTCTGGGTGGGTCCACTGCACTCTGGGGTGTAGCTGCCTCTGAAACTGTGACCATTCAGTGATTCAGTTCCAGTTGTCAGTGTGTTGCTCTGGGTGGGTCCACTGCACTCTGGGATGTAGCTGCCTCTGTAACTGTGACCATTCAGTGATTCAGTTCCAGTTGTCAGTGTGTTGCTCTGGGTTGGTCCACTGCACTCTGGGATGTAGCTGCCTCTGTAACTGTGACCATTCAGTGATTCAGTTCCAATTGTCAGTGTGTTTCTCTGGGTGGGTCCACTGCACTCTGGGGTGTAGCTGCCTCTGTAACTGTGACCATTCAGTGATTCAGTTCCAATTGTCAGTGTGTTTCTCTGTGTGGGCCCACTGCACTCAGGGGTGTAGCTGCCTCTGTAACTGTGACCATTCCTTTGCGTAATTTCAGTAGTTTCTGTTTGAGCATAAGTAGCAAATTTCAATGTCTCCAAAATCTGGAACAATTTAAAGCGCAAAGAATGTGATCCCATATCTAAATCTGATTCAGCACCTCAAACTAAGAATTAATTCAGAATCATTGTAACCTCAGAAAACTTAGAGACTGCAGCAGCAACAAAACCATCACCTCAGAGAGCAGCATTAAAAAATATTCAGCTGTGAAAAACAAATACCCCTTCTCTAACTGATACCGGCCATCCGTCTGATACACACACTTCACCTGGGAGAGAGGAGGGGCGGGGTGAGATGTGGAGGAAGAGAGAACTGGTCTGTGAGATGTGCTGATAGAAGACAGGCTGAGAGAGAAATAAGGTGGGTGGAGATTGAATGGGAGCGAAAGAGGGTGTAGAAATAAAGAATAAAACGAGAGAAGGAGGTAGATTGTCTGAGAGAAAGGGAAGCAGAGAGTGGAGGGCGAGCGTTTGTGGGCGAGGGAGACAGATTGGGTGAGAAGGATGGTGTATAAAATACGAACATAATCTCAGACATAAGTACTGGAGAGAGCGACTGAGTGACTGAGGGAGTGGGAGAGGGAAAGATTGTGAGAGAAAGTGTGAGAGAGGGAAAGAGCGTGAGAGAAAGTGTGAGAGAGGGAAAGAGAGGGAGAGAAAGTGTGAGGGAGGGAAAAAGTGTGAGAGAGAGTGAGAGAAAGTGTGAGGGAGGGAAAGAGTGTGAGAGAAAGTGTGAGAGAGGGAAAGAATGTGAGAGAAAGTATGAGAGAGGAAAAAAGTGTAAGAGAAAGTGTGAGAGATGGAAAGAGTGAGAGAATGTGTGAGACAGGAAAAGAGTGGGAGAGAAAGTGTCAGTTAGTGAGTTGTGTGAAAGGGAGGGAGGCATGGAGGGAGGGAGGCATGGAGGGAGAGAGTGTGAGAGAGAGGGACGTTGAGAGAGAGAGTGTGAGAGAGGGAGAGAGTGCAAGAGAGAGATAGAGTGTGAGGGAATTCTTGGAGATATGGGGAACTGGGTATCATGTGGGAAACACAATCCCGATTAATACATTTGCTGATTAAACAAACTTGTTCCTAAATTACAAACTCAGATCCTGGATAAAGTAAATGTCCTTCATGCAGTATTGCCCCATTTAAGTTGTGAATAACTGACAGTGTGATAGGTCAGTTATTGTGCAGAGCTGGAATAGAACTTGTCTTTCCCCAGTGAGAGGCCAGAAAGCAAACACGTGGCACAGCCGCTTTTAAAAATAATTGTAAAGCAACCTGAAAAAAGATAGACCTCCCTCTAATTATTAAATGTGCGTCTGCTTTTATTGGGAGCAACACAGATGTTTTCAATATTAACAGCACAGACAGCGCCCAGGGTCAGACAGATTGGAACTTACAATGACGTTGATGCTGTGAAGTAAGCAGTGAGCTAAAGCGGACGCTGAGATCATACATGGACACGGTGAATAGAAAGGATTACAGTGAGAATACTCGCGGTGCTGGGGAATTTGGACTAAACCTGCAGGTGTTGGTCCGCATCATCTCACAGCCAGACCACATCCAAGCCGATAAAGTGCGTGAATTCCCGAAGGACATTCATTCCTGGGGCTGGTTTAGCACACTGGGATAAATCGCTGGCTTTTAAAGCAGACCAAGGCAGGCCAGCAGCACAGTTCAATTCCCGTACTAGCCTCCCTGAACAGGCGCCGGAATGTGGCGACTAGGGGCTTTTCACAATAACTTCATTTGAAGCCTACTTGTAACAAGAAGCGATTTTCATTCAATTTCATTTCATTCCGTTTGACCTCAGCGGCTCTGTAGATGAGCAGATGATTCAATCCGACTGGAGCGCCCTTTCCCTGGAGACATACATTTGATTTCTGTCACTCCTACCATTCCCTGTGAAACCACTGTTGTATCTGCCGGCACCAGTGTCCCAGGCCGTGCAGGCCAGATCAGAATCACTCGCTGTGTGAATCGTTTAGAAGCAGTTTTCCCTTCGGGATGATTGGATAGGCTGGGGCTGGGTTATTGGGAATAAAAGACGATGATGTGAGATTCGTTCCAAACATTTGAGATGATATAAGTTTTGGATAATCTGGATGTAAATGAACTGTTTCCATGAACAATATAACTATCTGTTGGAAAGATGTAACTGAAATATATGATCATGCAGCTACATTCATCAGCGAGTATTGCAGAGCCGGAACTGATAACAAATGGCAACATGGGGAGACGACACGGTCACTCACACCTCCTCCACCATTCAATGTAATCACTGCTCAGCTTCTGCCTCAATGTCATTTCCCGCTTGTTCCTCACAGCCTTTCATTACCTCATTTTCTGTAAGAATAATGGAGGCAGATACCCAAAGCCATATTTCAAACCGAGTTGGACATTTACGGCCATAAGACCATAAGACAAAGGAGCTGAACTTGGTCACTAGGCCGAGCGAGCCTGCTCCGCCATTCAATCATGGCTGATATGTTTCTCATCCTCATTCTTCGACCTTCTCACCTTCTCCCCAAAACTCCTGATCTCCTTATTAACCAAGCAACTATCTATCTCTGTGTGAAAGACACTCAGTGATTTGGTCTCCACAGCCTTCGGGAGCAAATAGTTCCACAGATTCACCACTCTCTGGCTGAAGAAATGCCTCCACATCTCTGTTTCAAAGCATCGTCCCGTTAATCTGAGATGGTGTCCTCTGGTTCTATTTTTTCATACAAGTTGAAACACCCTCTCCACATCCCCTCGATCCAGGACTCCTGTAAGTTTCAACACGATTCCCCCTCATCCTTCTAAATTCTAACGAGTACAGTCCCATTGTCCTCAACCGTTCCTCATACGACAAGCTCTTCATTCCAGGGATTATTCTTGTGAACCTCCTCTGGACCCTTTCCAAGGGAAGCATATCCTTCTTCAGATACGGGGCCAAAGCCGCTCGCAACACTTCAAATGGGGTCAAAGCAGAGCCTTATACAGCCTCAGAAGTGCATCCTTGGTCTTGTATTCTAGACCTCCCGACATGAATGCTAACATTGCAATTGCCTTCCTAACTGCCGACTGAACCTGCACGTTAACCTTAAGAGAATCGTGAACAAGGCCTCCCCAGTCATAGAAAACAAAGAAAATACGGCACAGAACAGGCCCTTCGGCCCACGATGTTGTGCCGAACCTTTGTCCTAGATTAATCATAGATTATCATTGAATTTACAGTGCAGAAGGAGGCCATTCGGCCCCCTGAGTCTGCACCGGCTCTTGGAAATAGCATCCTACCCAAACTCAACACCTCCACCCAACACCAAGGGCAATTTTGGACACTAAGGCCAATTTATCATTGGCCAATCCACCTACCCTGCACATCTTTGGACTGTGGGAGGAAACCGGAGCACCCGGAGGAAACCCACGCAGAAACGTGGAGGACGCACAGACTCCGCACAGACAGCGACCCAAGCCGGAATCGAACCTGGGACCCTGCAGCTGTGAATCAATTGTGCTATCCACAATGTTACCGTGCTGCCCTGAAGAACAAATAAATCTACACTCTATAATTTTACCGTAATCCATGTGCCTTTCCAATAGCTGCTTGAAGGTCCCTAATGTTTCCCACTCAACTACTTCCACAGGCAGTGCATTCCATGCCCCCACTACTCTCTGGGTAAAGAACCTACCTCTGATATCCCTCCTATATCTTCCACCTTTCACCTTAAATTTATGTCCCCTTGTAATGGTTTGTTCCACCCGGGGAAAAAGTCTCTGACTGTCTACTCTATCTATTCCCCTGATCATCTTATAAATCTCCATCAAGTCGCCCCTCATCCTTCTCCGTTCTGATGAAAAGATGCCTAGCACTCAACCTTTCCTCGTAAGATCTATTCTCCATTCCAGGTAACATCCTGGTAAATCTTCTTTTCACCTTTTCCAAAGCTTCCACATCCTTCCTAAAATGAGGTGACCAGAACTGCACACAGTACTCCAAATGTGGCCTTACCAAAGTTTTGTACAGCTGCATCATCACCTCACGACTCTTAAATTCAATCCCTCTGTTCATGAACGCGAGCACACCATAGGCCTTCTTCACAGCTCTATCCACTTGAGTGGCAGCTTTCAAAGATCTATGAACATAGACCCCAATATCTCTCTGCTCTTCTACATTGCCAAGAACTCTACCGTTAACCCTGTATTCCGCATTCATATTTGTCCTTCCAAAATGGACAACCTCACACTTTTCAGGGTTAAACTCCATCTGCCACTTCTCAGCCCAGCTCTGCATCCTATCTATGTCTCTTTGCAGCCGACAACAGCAGTCCTCACTATCCACAACTCCACCAATCTTCGTATCGTCTGCAAATTTACCGACCCACCCTTCAACTCCCTCATCCAAGTCATTAATGCAAATCACAAACAGCAGAGGACCCAGAACTGATCCCTGCGGTACCCCACTGGTAACTGGGATCCAGGCTGAATATTTGCCATCCACCACCACTCTCTGACTTCTATCGGTTAGCCAGTTCGTTATCCAACTGGCCAAATTTCCCACTATCCCATGCCTCCTTACTTTCTGCAGAAGCCTACCATGGGAAACCTTATCAAATGCCTTACTAAAATCCATGTATACTACATCCACTGCTTTACCTTCATCCACATGCTTGGTCACCTCCTCAAAGAATTCAATAAGTTTTGTCAGGCAAGACCTACCCCTCACAAATCCGTGCTGACTATCCCTAATCAAGCAGTGTCTTTCCAGATGCTCAGAAATCCTATCCTTCAGTACCCTTTCCATTACGTTGCCTACCACCGAAGTAAGACTAACTGGCCTGTAATTCCCAGGGTTATCCCTAGTCCCTTTTTTGAACATGGGCACGACATTCGCCACTCTCCAATCCCCTGGTACCACCCCTGTTCACAGTGAGGACGAAAAGATCATTGCCAACGCTCTGCAATTTCATCTCTTGCTTCCCATAGAATCCTTGGATATATCCTGTCAGGCCCGGGGGACTTGTCTATCCTCAAGTTTTTCAATATGCCCAACACATCTTCCTTCCTAACAAGTATTTCCTCGAGCTTACCAGTCTGTTTCACACTGTCCTCTCCAACAATATCGCCCCTCTCATTTGCAAATACAGAAGAAAAGTACTCGTTCAAGACCTCTCCTCTCTCTTCAGACTCAATACACAATCTCCCGCTATTGTCCTTGATCGGACCTACCCTCGCTCTAGTCATTCTCATATTTCTCACATATGTGTAAAAGGCCTTGGGGTTTTCCTTGATCCTACCCGCCAAAGATTGTTCATGCCCTCTCTTAGCTCTCCTAATCCCTTTCTTCAGTTCCCTCCTGGCTATCTTGTATCCCTCCAATGCCCTGTCTGAACCTTGTTTCCTCAGCCTTACATAAGTCTCTTTTTTCCTCTTAACAAGACAGTCAACCTCTCTTGTCAACCATGGTTCCCTCACTCGACCATCTCTTCCCTGCCTGACAGGGACATACATATCAAGGACACGTAGTACCTGTTCCTTGAGTCCCTTTGTGCTTCTGATTTCCGAAGCATTTCCACATTTGGAAAACAGCCATCGCCTCTATTCCTCCTTCCAAAGTGCATAAGCTCACACTTTTCCACATTGTATTCCATCTGCCACTTCTTTGCACAATCTCCGAGCCTCGAAGTCCTTCTGCAGCCCCCCTCGCTTCCTCAATACTACCTGTCCCTCTACAGATCTTTGTATCATCTGCAAACTCTGCAACAGTGCCTTCGGTTCCTTCTTCCAGATCATTAATGTATATTGTGGAAAGTTGCGGTCCCAGCACAGACTCCAGAGGCACGCGATTAGACACCGGCTGCCATCCTGAAAAAGGCCCCTTCTTGCCACTCTCTGCCTCTGCCAGTCAGCTAATTATTTTTCCATCCCAGGATCTTACCCTGAACACCATGGCCTCTGAACCAACTTTACAGACTGTAATGCGGCACTATGTCAAAGGCCCTCTGGAGATCTAAATGAATCACGTCCACTGATTCTCCCTTGTCTAACTTCCTTGTTACTTCCTCAAAGAACTCTAACAGATTTGTCAGACATGACCTCCCCTTGACGAAGCCGTGCTGGCTCAGTCCTATTTTACCATGCTCTTCCAAGTACTCCGCAATCTCATCCTTAATAATGGATCTAAAATCATCATACCAATGACCTAAGTCAGGCTAACCGGCCGATAATTTCCCGTCTTCTGCCTCCCTCCCTTCTTTAACAGCGGTGCTACATTAGCCACTTTCCAGTCCTCTGGGACCCTTTCTGCCTTCAGTGATTCCTGAAGGATTCCTGCCACTGCCTCCACAATCTCCTCAGCTAGCTCTTTTAGAACCCTGGGATGTCGTCCATCCGTCCAGGTCATTCATCCACCTTCAGACCTTTCAGTTTCCACAGAACCTTCTCCTTAGTGATGGCCACGGCACTCCCCTCTGCCCCCTGGCTCCCCTGGAGCTCTGGCATCCCACTGGTGACTTCCACCGTGAAGACTGATGCAAAGTAACTAGACAGTTCCCCTGCCATTTCTTTGTTACCTATTATTACTTCTCCAGTCACATTTTCGACTGGCCCAATGTCTTTCTCTTACCTTTTATATATTGAAAAGAACATCTTCCTATCGTCTTTTACATTACTAACGAGCTTGCACTCATATTTCAACACTACCTTCTTTATTGCTTTTTCAGTGTTCCTCTGCTCGCTATTAAAGGCTCCCCAATTGTCTGGAATCCCACTATTTCGCGCCACATTGTATGTTTTATATTTTGCTTTACTGCTGTCCTTGACTTCCCTCGTGAGGCATGGATTCCTTGGCCTCCCCTTAGCATGTTTCCTCCTTCATGGGATGACATTCTGTTGTTCCTCCCGAATAACCCCCCAAAACTCCTGCCATTGCTGGTCCACTGTGTTCCCTGCTCGGCTCCTTTTCCAATCAACTCTGGGCATCTCCTCCCTCATGTCTTTGTAGTTACCCCTATTTAATTGTAATACTGTTATGTCTGATTGCAGCTTCTCCCTCTCAAACTGCACGGTAAATTGTAGCATATTGTGGTCACTGCCCCCTCAGGGTTCCTTCACCTTTAGTTCACTAATCAAGTCTGCCTCACTACACATCACCAAATCCAGAAATGCCTGTTCCCCAGTCAGCTCTGTCACAAGCTGCTCCCAAAAAAATCTCTTAGACTTTCCACAAATTCCTTTTCTTGGGATCCACGACCAACCTGATTATCCCAGTCCACCAGCATATTGAAGCCCCCATGGTTATTGAAATGTTGCCTTTTTTACAGGCCTTTTCTATCTCCTGATTTATTTACTGCTCGGGGTCCTGCAAATAACTCCCATCAAGGTCGTTTTATCTCCTCCATTCCTCAACTCTGTCCACAGATAATCTATGCCTTCTGATACTATACCACTCCTTGCTATCGATTTAACACCAGGTCTAATGCAGGTAGGGAATATACAGTGAATGATAGAACCCTCAAGAGTATTGAAAGTCAAAGAGATCTAGGAGTACAGGTCCACAGGTCATTGAAAGGGGCAACACAGGTGGAGAAGGTAGTCAAGAAGGCATACGGCATGCTTGCCTTCATTGGCCGGGGCATTGAGTATAAGAATTGGCAAGTCATGTTGCAGCTGTATAGAACCTTAGTTAGGCCACACTTGGAGTATAGTGTTCAAATCTGGTCGCCACACTACCAGAAGGATGTGGAGGCTTTAGAGAGGGTGCAGAAGAGATTTACCAGAATGTTGCCTGGTATGGAGGGCATAAGCTATGAGGAGCGATTGAATAAACTCGGTTTGTTCTCACTGGAACGAAGGAGGTTGAGGGGCGACCTGATAGAGGTATACAAAATTATGAGGGGCATAGACAGAGTGGATAGTCAGATGCTTTTCCCCAGAGTAGAGGGCTCAATTACTAGGGGGCATAGGTTTAAGGTGAGAGGGGCAAGGTTTAGAGTAGATGTACGAGGCAAGCTTTTTACGCAGAGGGTAGTGGGTACCTGGAACTCGCTACCGGAGGAGGTAGTGGAAGCAGGGACATTTAAGGGGCATCATGACAAATATATGAATAGGATGGGAATAGAAGGATACGGACCCAGGAAGTGTAGAAGATTGTAGTTCAGTCGGGCAGTATGGTCGGCACGGGCTTGGAGGGCCGAAGGGCCTGTTCCTGTGCTGTACATTTCTTTGTTCTTTGTTCTTACTGACAATGCAACCACGCCCCCTTTGCCGATCTGCCTGTCCTTTCGATAGAACACTTGCATATTTTGATCCCAGCTCTGATCACCTTGCAGCCACGTCTCTGTGATTCCCACCACATCCTCCCAGCCAATAGCTCTGTGAACAACATGCAAATTTACCTTGTTACCTATACTGCGCACATTTAGGTCCACCACCCTCAATCCTGCATTGAGCACCTCCCTTCTCACACTTGTCACCTTGTTTGCTCTGCCTGAGGGTGATGTTGTTCAGGTATTTGTGTTCTCCATTTCCCCTTCAGTTATTACACCTGCTGAGCTACCGCTCTGGTTCCCACCCCCTTTCATATTAGTTTAAATTCTCGCGGGTGATACTAACAAAACTCCCAGCGAGGATAGTGATGCCCCTCCAGTTTAGAATCTACCCGCCCTTTTTGTCCAGATACCACCTTTCCCGGAATATCGCCCAAATGGCCCAGAAATCTGAAACCCTCCCTTCTGCACCACCAGTTTAGCCACATGTTTAGCTGGACTATCCTCTTATTTCTGGCCTCACTGTCACGTGGCACTGGGAGCAATCCTGAGAGTAATCCTCAGAGCACCCGGAGGAAATCCACGCAGACACGAGGAGAACGTGCAGACTCTGCACAGATAGTGACCCAAGCTGGGAATCGAACCTGGGACCCTGGTGCTGTGAAGCAACAGGTTCACGCCTCTGTGCTCCGGTGCCGGCCTTCAAATCAGGAATCCTCAATAATTGGGAGAGTGTCGGTATCACGGAGAGCTGTGGATCTGCTGTGTAATACTGAGAAATAAATCACCAAGGCCATGGCACGGTTTGATTCTCCTACAATCCGCCAGCTCTAATCTTAACCATCACATTAGACCCCGGCATTGATCAGTCCATTAAACCCGGGAAACAGACTCTAATTGATGAATAATGAATGGAAACAATGGTTGATGACTCTCTTATTGTGAAACAGTCAGTATTTTCCCGAGGAGAAACACTAGAGGATACAGAAGGGAACCAAAAGGACCAGTCTCCCCAACAACACCAGCGGGAGTTTGTAGTTATCCAGTTCCAGCAGTCAGGTAGCCTCAATAATTTAAATAAATATGTGATACAATATATAATTGTTTTTGAGCCCATTACTTCCCGGATTCCATTATTTAAATTGCTGAGACGTCTTCAGTAGAAACAGGCAGAGAGATCACATTGTATTCCACCACATAGCAGCGATATTTCTAGTAATTCAAAGAATTAAAAACTGAAAGATAATTTCTGATACTCATAGACATTTCCAAATGCATATTATTGTGAAAAGTATAAAGATTTCTAGATATATTCAGTAATCATTGGACTGAAAATAATCATGTTCCCGGCATGATGATTCCATAGAGAGATAATCACAGTTTAGTTAATTGTGAGCAGAAATGTGCATGTTCAATTTATTGTGTTATTATAGTGAGGTCAGGAATTACTGACTCTATTTGAACGAACAATCTTATTATGAATATTGTCCAACAATATTTCTTTACGCCTGTGATTACTGGAAGAATCAATCCTTCAATAATCACATTCAATGTTGCAATTAAATGTTTTTCGTTATTTACTGTGTTCAATGGACTGAAAACGAATGTGATGCTTTCAATCAATGTTGTGCAAACATGATGTCATCCTGCCTTCAACATTGGATTTCATAGATCATAGAATTTATAGTGCAGAAGGCGGCCATTCGGCCCATCGAGTCTGCACCGGCTCTTGGAAAGAGCACCCTACCCAAGCCCACACCTCCACCCTATCCCCATAACCCAGTAACCCCAACTAACCTAAGAGCAATTTAGCGTGGCCAATCCACCTAACCTGCACATCTTTAGACTGTGGGAGACAATCAGAGCACCCGGAGGAAACCCACGCAGACACGGGGAGAACGTGCAGACTCCGCACAGACAGTGACCCAAGCGGGAATCGAACCTGGGATCCTGGCGCTGTGACGTCATAGCGGCACCACTATGCTACCGTGCTGCCCGATTTGCTCAGTTTTCTTTGGTGGAAACAGGCAGAGAGAATTCTCACACTATTCAGTCATGGCACAACTATGATTAATGGAATTAAATCCTGAGATATAATTGCTGGTATCATAGACATGGAAAATATTTCCCAATACATATTATTGTGGGAAGTGAAAAGATTTATTCATTCCGTTAGTGATCAATGGATTAATCAGTATCTTGCCATGATAATTCTCTTGGAAAATGACCATCGGTTTAACGTCCTGTACTCGGTTCTCCGTCCCGCCAGCCCCGTTATCCGGCGCTGCGAATCATCCTCCACAACGGGATTCTCCGTTCCCGCAGCCAGTCAATGAGGTTTCCCATTGTGACCACCCCACGCCATCGAGAAACTCGCCGACATGGGTGCGCTGCCGGCGGAATTGGAGGATGCTGCCGAGGGAGAATCCCATTGATTGGGATTGTGAGCTGAACAAATGCATTTTTAATTGATGTTATTATTGTTGTGTGGTCAGGAATTACAGATTCTATTCCACTGAATAACAATCTTCATTTGATTATGGTCTGAACAATAATTAGAAACCGCCTGTGATTATTGCAATGAACAATCCTTTGACAATCAGTGAAAGATGCAATGACATGTTTTTAGTTATTTGCTGTGTTTAATGGACTGAAAACGAATTTGTTATTTTCTCTCAATGTTGCACAAATAATAATTAGTTGTGTAATGTTTGTTGGACATTGACATAATGAGCTGTTCACTGATTTAATTCAACCTCGCAATGAATGAATGTGATAATTATTTATTGGACCAAACAATCAATTCAAGTTCACTCTGATTATTGGGACGAACTATGTTAACAGACGATTAATCTTCCACAGAAAATAAATAAATAATTCAAATAAAAAGCACCAGATCCGTCAGAATTTCACCAGTTTAAAGACATTTAATGTTGGGAAACTGGCAATCACTGATTCAAATATTCTGAGCCATTTTAACAGATAGTTCTTTCATATTCGCTTTGGTTATTAGGTGTAATGATTAATAATTAGTTACTTTAACTCTTGGACGATGAAGAATTAGCTCTTCACTTTTATACTGAATCCAAACAGTAGAAAAAGTGTTGGCAATCTCAATAAAAGGACATTTGAAAAGGGACATGTTGCAGTGACTGATGTTGTCTCCAAATCCCGCAGCCCACTCAGCCCTTTCTGGGGTTGGGTGATATCTGGGTTTGGGTGATCTCTGGGGTTGGGTGATATCTGGGGTTGGGTGATATTTGGGGTTGGTTGATATCTTTGGTTGGGTGATATGTAGGGTTCAGTGAACTCTGGGGTTGGGTGATATTTGGGTTTGGGTGATATCTGGGGTTGGGTGGTTTCTGGGGTTGGGTGATCTCTGGGGTTGGGTGATATTTGGGTTTGGGTGATCTCTGGGGTTGGGTGATATCCGGGATTGGGTGATCTCTGGGGTTGGGTGGTTTCTGGGGTTGGGTGATATCTGGGGTTGGTTGATACCAGGTGTTGGGTGATATCGGGGTGGTGGGTAGATATCAGTTCTGCGGTGATGTTTGGGGGGGGGGGGGCATGAATTACAGGCTGGGTTCATATCGGAAGGGGGGATGACATATTAAAATTAATAATCGATTACTGTCACAAGTATACTTCACTGAAGTCACTGTGAAAAGCCCCGAGTTGCCATATTACGGCGCTTGTTTGTGGAGACGGGCACTGGAAGTGAACCCGCGCTGCTGGCATTCTTCTGCTTTGCAAGGCGGCTATTTAGCGCACTGTGCTAATCCAGCCCCTGGTGGGCTAGTTCGGGGGTTTGGGGTTGTCATCGGGCGGGATGATACCTGCCTGGGGACGTCCGGAGGTTGTGGGTAATATCCGGAGGCTAATATCGAGGGTCGTTATATCTGGGACTGATATACGGGGGGGGAGGGCGGGGTTGATATTTAGGGGTTGTGACATTCGGTTGGGTGGGGTAACATTCGGCGGGCGGGGGTGATATCTGGTTGGGACGGGTGACATTTGGCCGGCGGCGGTGATATCCGGGGGAGGGGCGGAGTTGATATCCCAGAGAAGTGACATCTGCCGGGGGGGGGGTGGATTTGATGATATCGAGGGGCTGACCTGGGCGGGGGCGTGACCTGGAGTGGGTGGTTTGGGGGGGTGGGGACTGGATTTGGTGGGATCATAGGGTAGAATCATAGCATCAGCAGTGCAGAAGGAGGACATTTGGTCCATCATGTCTGCACCAGCCCTTGGAAAGAGCGTCTCACCTAAGCCCACATCTCTGTCCCATCCCATTAACCCAGTGACCCCCTAACTCCGAGGTAACAATATCAGAGAGGCGAATATCCGACTGGGAATGATGTTTGTGGGGGGGGGGTGATATGAAGGGGGTGATATCGCGGTGGGGGTGATATCAGGGAGGGGGATATCGGGAGGGGGTGATGTCGTGAGGGGGTGATATCGGGGAGGGGGTGATATCGAGGAGGGGGTGATGTCGGGGATGGGGTGAAATCGGGGAGGGGGTGATATCAATTTGAGGGTGATATCCGGGAGGTAGCGATATCGGGGAGGGGGTGATATTGCAGAGGGGGTGATATCGGGGAGGGGGTGATATCGGGGTGGGGGTGATATCGGGGAAGGGGTGATATCAGGGTGAGGGTGATATCCGGGAGGTGGCGATATCGGGGAGGGGGTGATATCGGGGTGGGGGTGATTTCGGGGAGGGGGTGATATCGGGGAGGGGGTGATAACGGGGAAGGGGTGATATCGGGGAGTGGGTGATATCGGGGTGGGGGTGATATCGGGAAGGGGTGATATCGGGGAGGGGGTGATATCCAGGAGGAGGTGATATCGGGAAGGGTGATATCGAGGAGAGGGTGCTATCGGGGAGGGTGTGATATCTGGGAGGGGGTGATACCGGGGAAGGGGTATTATCGGGGTGGGAGTGAGTTCGGGGTAGGGGTGATATTGGGGTGGGAGTGAGATCGGGGAGGGAATGATATCGGGGAGGGTGTGATATCGGGGAGTGGGTGATATCGGGGAGGGGGTGATATCGGGGAGGGGGTGATATCGGGGAGGGGGTGATATCGGGAGGGGTGATATCGGGGAGGGGGTGATATCGGGGAGAGGGTGATATCGGGGAGGGGGTGATATCGGGAGAGGGTGATATCGGGGAGGGTGTGATATCGGGGAGGGGGTGATATCGGGGAGGGGGTGATATCGGGGAGGGGGTGATATCGCGGAGGGGGTGATATCGGGGAGGGGGTGATATCGGGGAGTCGGTGATATCGGGAAGGTGGTGATATTGGGGAGGGGATATCCGTAGTGGGGGAGGGGCAGTGCTGCGGTGTCTATTGAGACACAACAATCCCGACGACCCCCCAATGGGGCCAATGGGCATCAGAAGCCGCCACTGCGCCTGTGCGACACCCAGCCCAGCATGCCCTGCGTGCCGGCGGCGGTCATCTGTTGCCAGTAGGACCTCCGGCAGCCAAATTGTGTTTCCAGGGGAGACTCCAGGTGGTCATCTTGTGTTGCCAGGGGAGACTCCCTGCGGCCATCTTGTGTTGCCATGGGAGACTCCAGGTGGCCATCTTGTCTTGCCAGGGGAGACTCAAGGTGGTCATCTTGTGTTGCCAGCGGAGACTCCAGGTGACCATCTTGTGCTGCCAGGGGAGACTCCAGGTGGTCATCTTGTGTTCCCTGGGGAGACTCCAGGTGGCCATCTTGCGTTGCCAGGGGAGACGATGTCAGTCAGTGGGTGGCCCGCGCACTGCCTGCTGGGATAGTGACCCTCCCGCACATGCGCACGGACAGCTCTGAGTGAAGCCTCCATTGTCTGAAGCATTATTACTGCCATACGCCCCAGAGTCCTCATCCGTTCCTCATTTGACAAGCCCGCCTCTGTCTCCAGACTCCGGCTTCACTCTCGGTGCTGAAACACCCATTCCTCTTTCCTTGGAGGGACAGCGGCCTCTGGCGGCGGGGGGACAGCGGCCTCTGGCGGCAGGGGGACAGCGGCCTCTGGCGGCAGGGAGGAGGACCAGCAGCTGGCGAGCAGTGAGTGCGAGTTGGGCTGAGTTTGTCTGTGTCTGTGTCTCTGTCTCTGTCTCTCTCTGTGTCTCTGTCTGTGTCTTAGGCTGTGTCTGGGTCCGTGTCTTTGTGTCTGTCCGTGTCTCTGTGTCTCTGTCTGTGTCTCTTCCTGTTTCTCTGTCTGTGCCTATGTCTGTGTCGCTGACTGTCTCTCTGTCTGCCTAGCTGTCTATATCTGTGTCTGTGTCTCTGTCTGTGCCGTTGTCTGTGCCTACGTCTGTGTCTCTGTATGTGCCTGTGTCTATGTCTGTTTCGCTGGCTGTCTCTCAATTTGTGTCTTTGTCTCTGTCTGTGTCTCTGTCAGTGTCACTGTTTCCCTCTGTGTCTCTTACTATGTCTCTATCTGTGTCTATGTCTGTGTCGCTGACTGTATCTCTGTCTGCATCTCTGTCTATATCTGTGTCTGTGCCTCTGTCTGTGCCGTTGTCTGTGCCTGTGTCTGTGTCTGTGCCTGTGCCTGTGTCTATGTCTGTGTCGCTGACTGTGTCCCTGACTGTCTCTCAATTTGTGTCTTTGTCTCTGTCTCTATCTCTATCTACGTCTGTGTCTCTGCCTGTACCTGTGTGTCTCCCTCTGTCTGTCTCTCTGTCTGTGATTCTATCTGTGTTTCTGTGTCTCTGTGTGTGCCTGTATATCTGTCTGTGTCTGTTACTCTGACTGTGGCTCTGACTGTGCCTGTGTCTCAGTCCGTGTTTCTGCCTGTGCTTGTGTCTGTGTCTGTGCCTGTGCCTCTGTCTGTGTTTCTGTCTGTGTAATGTCTCTCTCTGTGTCTCGGTATCGGTCAATGTCTGTGTCCCTGTCTGTGTCTTCGTTTCTGTCTCTATCTGTGTCCATTGTCTGTGCCTCTGCCTGTGTCTTTGTCTCTGTCCGTGTCTATGTCTGTGCCTGTGTCTCTGTCTGTGTCCCTGTCTCTTCTGTGTATGTGTCTTTCTCTCTGTCCGTGTCTCTGTCTTTGTCTGTGTCTCTGTCTCTGTCTGTGTTTGTGCCTCTGTCTCTTTCTCGCTCTGTGTCTCTGTCCATGTCTATGTCTCTTCCTGTGTCTCGGTCTGTGTCTGTGTTCTGTCTGTGCCTGTGTCTCTGTCTGCGTCACTGCTTCTATAAGTGTCTCTGCCTGTGTCTCTGTCTGTGTCTATGTCGGTGTCGCTGACTGTCTCTCTGTCTGTGTCTGCGTCTCTGTCTATATCTGTGTCTGTGTCTCTGTCTCTGTCTCTGTCTGTGTCTCTGCCTGTGCCTGTGTCTGTGCCAGTGTCTCTGCCTGTGCCTGTGTCTCTGTCTGTGTCTCTGACTGTGTCGCTCACTGTCTCTCAATCTGTGTCTGTCTCTGAGTGTGTCTCTGTCTGTGTCTGTGTCTTTGACTCTGTCTGTGCCTCTGTCTCTGTCTGGGTCTGTGTCGGAGTTTCTCTCTGTGTCTCTGTCATGTCTCTGTCTTTGTCTGTGTCTGTGTTTGTGTCTCTGTCTGTGATTCTTGTCTCTTTCTCTGTCTGTGTCTCTGTCTGTGTCATTGTATCTATCTGTGTCTCTGCCTGTATCTGTGTCTCTCTCTCTGTCTGTCTCTCTGTCTGTGATTATTTCTGTGTTTATATCAGATTCTCTGTCTGTGTCTCTGTCTGTGTCTGTGCCTCCGTCTATGTCTCTGTGTGGGTCGGTGTCTGTATCTGTGTCTCTGCCTGTGTATGTGCCTGAGTCTGCGTCTCTGTATGAGACTGTGTCTCTGTCTGTGTGTCTCTCTGTGTCTCTGAATCGGTCAGCGGTTCTGTCTGTGTCTCTGCCTTTGTCTGTGTCTCTGCGTGTGTCTCTATCTGTGTCTCCGTCTGTTTCTCTGTCTGTGTCTGTCTGTGCCTGTGTCTCTGTCTGTGCCTTGATATCTGTCTGTGTCTCTGTCTGTGTCTGTTACTCTGTCTGTGTCTCTGTCTGTGTTTCTGTCTGTGTCTGTGTCCCAACTCTATCTGTGTCAGTGCCTGTGCCTGTGTCTCTGATTATGTCTCTGCCTGTGTCACTGTATCTGTCTGTGTCTCTGCCTGTATCTGTGTGTCTCTCTCTGTCTGTCTCCCTGTCTGTGATTCTGTCTGTGTTTCTGTCAGATTCTCTGTCTCTGGCTGTGTCTCTGTCTGTGCCTGTGTCTGTGTCTGTCTGCGCCTGTGTCTCTGTCTGTGCCTTTGCATCTGTCTGTGTCTCTGTCTGTGTCTGTTACTCTGTCTGTGTCTCTGTCTGTGTTTCTGTCTGTGTCTCTGTCACAACGCTATCTGTGTCTGTGCCTGTGTCACTGTTTCAGTCTATGCCTGTGTCACTGCATCTGTCTGTGTCTCTGCCTGTATCTGTGTGTCTCTCTCTGTCTGTCTCCCTGTCTGTGATTCTGTTTGTGTTTCTGTCAGATTCTCTGTCTCTGGCTGTGTCTCTGTCTGTGCCTGTGTCTGTGTCTGTGTGTCTGTGTCTCTGTCTGTGCCTTTGCATCTGTCTGTGTCTCTGTCTGTGTCTGTTACTCTGTCTGTGTCCCTGTCTGTGTTTCTGTCTGTGCCTGTGTCCCAACGCTATCTGTGTCTGTGCCTGTGTCACTGTTTCAGTCTATGCCTGTGTCACTGTATCTGTCTGTGTCTCTGCCTGTATCTGCGTGTCTCTCTCTGTCTGTCTCCCTGTCTGTGATTCTGTTTGTGTTTCTGTCAGATTCTCTGTCTCTGTCTGTGTCTCTGTCTGTGCCTGTGTCGGTGCCAGTGTCTCTTTCTGTGCCCGTGTCTCTGTCTGTGTCTCTGACTGTGTCGCTCACTGTCTCTTAATCTGTGTCTGTCTCTGTCAGTGTCTGTGTCTGTGTCTGTGTATTTGACTCTGTCTGTGTCTCTGTCTGTGTCTGGGTCTGTGTCGGAGTTTTTTCTCTTTGTCTCTGTCATGTCACTGTCTGTGACTCTGTCTGTGTCTGTGTCTCTGGCTGTGTCTGTGTCAGTATCAGTGTCTGTGTCTTTGCTTCTGTCCGTGTCTCTGTCTTTGTCTGTGTTTGTGTCTCTGTCTGTGATTCTGTCTCTTTCTCTGTCTGTGTCTCTTTATGTGTCATTGTATATGTCTGTGTCTCTGCCTGTATCTGTGGCTCTCTCTCCCTGTCTGCCTCTCTGTCTGTGATTATGCCTGTGTTTATATCAGATTATCTGCCTGTGTTCTGTCTGTGTCTCTATCTGTGCCTGTGCCTCCGTCTATGTCTGTGTCTGTGTCTCTGTCTGTGTCTGTGTCTCTGTCTGTGTCTCTGTCTATACCTGTGTGTCTCTGCTGTCTGTCTCTGTCTGTGATTCTGTCTGTGTTTCTGTGTCTCTGCGTGTGCCTGTGTACCTGTCTATGTCTCTGTCAGTGTCTGTTACTCTGTCTGTGACTCTGACTGTGCCTGTGTCTCGGTCTGTGTCTCTGCCTGTTTTTGTGTCTTTGTCGCTGTCCGTGTTTCTGTCTGTGTCTGTGTCTTTGTCTCTGTCCGTGTCTCTGTCTGTGTCCCTGCCTCTGTCTTTGCCTCTGTCTGTGTATCTCTATGTGTCGCTGACTGTACCTGTGTGTCTCTCTCTGTCAGTCTCTGTCTGTGATTCTGTCTGTGTTTCTGTCGGGTTCTCTGTGTCTGTCTGTGGCTCGGACTGTGCCTGTGCCTCTGTCTATGTCTCTGCCTGTACCTGTGTCTCTGTCTGTGTCTCTGTCTGTGGCTCTGTGTCTCTATTTGTGCCTCTGTCTCTGTCTGTCTTTGTCTGTGTCTCTGTCTGTGCCTGTGTATCTGTCTGTGTGACTGTCAGTGTCTGTTACTCTGTCCGTATCTCTGGCTCTGTCTGTGTCTCTGCCTGTGCCTGGGTGTCTCTCTCTGTCTGTCTGTGTCTCTGCCTGTGCCTGGGTGTCTCTCTCTGTCTGTGATTCTGTCTGTGATTCTGTCAGATTCTCTGTGTCTGTATGTGGCTCAGACTGTGCCTGTGCCTCTGTCTGCGTCGCTGCCTGTGCCTGTGTCTCTGTCTGTGTCTCTGTCTCTGGCTGTGGCTCTGGCTGTGTCTCTGGCTGTGTCTGTGTCTCTGTCTATGTCTATGTCTGTTTTGGCGACTGTCTCTCTGCCTCTGCCTGTTTCTCTGTCTGTGTTCCTGTCTGTGCCAGTGTCTGTGTCTCTGTCTATGTCCATGTCTGTGTCTGCGTCTGTGTCGGTGTCGGTAACTGTGTCGGAGTCTCTTTATTTGTCTCTGTCTGTGTATGTGTCCCAGCTTGGTCTCGATGTGTGTCTGTGTCTCTGTCTGTGTCTCTGCCTGTGTCATTCTCTCTCTCTCTGTCGGTGCCTGTCTGTTTTTATCTCTATGTCTCTGTCTGTGCCTGTGACTCGGTCTGTGTCTCTGTCACTGCCTGGTTCTGTGACTCTGTCTGTGTTTCGGTCTGTATCTGTGTCTCTGTCTGTGTCATTCTCTCTCTCTCTGTCTGTATCTGTCTGTGTATTAATGTCTGAGTCTCTGTCTGTGTGTTTATGTATGTGTCTCTGTCTATGCCTGTTTCTGTCTGTGTCTGTTTCTGTGACTCGATCTGTGTCTCTGTCCCTGGCTGTGTCTGTGATTGTGTCTGTGTTTCTGTCTGTGCCTGTGTCTCTTTCTGTGCCTGTGTATCTGACTGTGTCTCTATCTGTGTCTGTGACTCTGTCTCTATCTCTGTCTGTGACTCTGTCTCTGTCTCAGTGTCTTTGTCTCTGTCTCTGTCCCTGTCGTTTTCATCGCCTGTGTTTCTGTAGGTGTCTCTGTCTGTGTCTCTGTCTGTGTCTCTGTCTGTGTCACTGTTTCTGTCTGTGTCTCTGCCTGTGCCTGTGTGTCTCTCTCTCTGTCTCTGTCTGTGTTTCTGTCATGTTGTATGTGGCTCAGACTGTGCCTGTGCCTCCGTCTGCTCTCTGCCTGTGCCTGTGTCTCTGTCTGTGTCCCTATCTCTGTCTGTGGCTCTGGCTGTGTCTCTGGCTGTGTCTGTGTCTCTGTCCATGTCTATGTCTGTTTTGCTGACTGTCTCTCTGTCTCTGCCTGTATTCCTGTCTGTGGCAGTGTCTGTGTCTCTGTCTATGTCCATGTCTATGTCTGTGTCTGTGTCTGCTTCTGTGTCTGTGTCGGTGTCTGTGTCGGACTCTCTTTATGTGTCTCTGTCTGTGTATGTGTCTCTGTCTGTGTATGTGTCTCAGTTTGGTCTCGATGTGAGCTTGTGTCTCTGTCTGTGTCTCTGCCTGTGTCATTCTCTCTCTCTCTGTCTGTGAATGTCTGTTTTTATGTCTGTGTCTCTGTCTGTGTCTCTGTCTGTGACTGTGACTCGGTCTGTGTCTGTGTCCCTGTCTGGTTCTGTGACTCTGTCTGTGTTTCTGTCTGTGTCTGTGTCTCTGTCTGTGTCATTCTCTCTCTCTCTGTCCGTATCTGTCTGTGTGTATACATCTGTGTCTCAGTCTGTGTGTTTATGTCTGTGTCTCTGTCTATGCCTGTGTCTGTCTGTGTTTCTGTCTGTGTCTGTGTCTCTGTCTCTGTGACTCTGTCTGTGTCTGTGTCTGTGTCTCTGTCTCTATCTGTGTCTGTGCCTGTGTGAGTGTCCTCGCCTGTGTCTCTGTATGTGTCTCTGTCTGTGTCTCTGAATCTGTCTGCGTTTCTGACTGTGTCTCTGCCTGTGTCTTTTTCTCTCTCTGTCTGTGTCTGTCTTTGTTTCTGCCTGTGCCTGTGTCCCTGCCTGTCTCTCTGTCTGTGTCTGTGGCTCTGGCTGTGTCTCTGACTGTGTCTGTGTCTGTTTTGCTGGCTGTCTCTCTGCCTCTGCCTGTGTCTCTGCCTGTGTTCCTGTCTCTGTCAGTGGCTGTGTCTCTGTCTATGTCTATGCCTGTGTCTGTGTCGGTGTCTGTGTCGGTGTCTGTGTCGGAGTCTCTTTATGTATCTCTGTGTTTTTATATGTCTCAGTTTGGTCTCGATGTGAGCCTGTGTCTCTGTCTGTGTCTCTGCCTGTGTCATTCTCTCTCTCTCTCTCTGTCTCTTTCAGTCTGTTTTTATGTCTGTTTCTCTGTCTGTGACTCTGTCTGTGTCTGTGACTCGGTCTGTGTCTCTGTCCCTGTCTGGTTCTGTGGCTCTGTATGTGTTTATGTCTGTGTCTGTGTCTCTGTCTGTGTCATTCTCTATCTCGCTGTCTGTATCTGTCTGTGTATATGTCTGTGTCTCTGTCTGTGCTTATGTCTGTGTCTCTGTCTATGCCTGTGTCTGTCTGTGTCTCTGTCTGTGACTCTGTCTGTGCCTCTGTCCCTCTATGTGTCTGTGACTCTGTCTGTGTTTCTGTCTGTGCCTGTGCCTGTATCTCGGTCTGTGCCTGTGTAACTGTCTGTGTCTCTATCTGTGTCTGTGTCTCTGTCTGTGTCTGTGTCTCTGTCTGTGTCTCTGTGCCTGTGTCTGTGTCCTCGCCTGTGTCTCTGTATGTGTCTCTGTCTGTGTCTCTGAATCTGTCTGCGTTTCTGACTTTGTCTCTGCCTGTGTCTTTTTCTCTATCTCTGTCTGTGTCTGCCTGTGTTTCTGTCTGTGGCTCTGTCTTTGTCGGTGTCTCTATTTGTGCCTCTATCTGTGCCTGTCTGTGTCTCTGTCTGTGTCTTTGACTCGGTCTGTCTCTCTGTCCCTGTCTGGTTCTGTGACTCTGTCTGTGTTTCTGTCTGTGTCTGTGCCTATGTTTGTGCCTGTGAATTTGTCTATGTATCTATCTGTGTCTGTGACTCTGTCTGTGTCTCTGTCTGTGAGTCTGTCTGTGTCTGTGTAAGTGTCTGTGCCTGTGTTTATGTCTGTGTCTGTGTCCCTGTCTGTGTCTGTGTCCCCGCCTGTGTCTCTGCCTGTATCTCTGCCTTTGTCTGTGCCTGTGTTTGTGTCTGTGTCTCTTTCAGAGTTCCTGTTTGTGTCTGTGTCTCTGTCTTTCTCTGTATCTCTGTCTGTGTTTGTTCCTTTTTCCCTGTCCGTATCTCTGTCTGCGTCCCTGTCTCTGTCTGTTTTTGTGTCTTTGTCGCTGCCCGTGTCTGTGTCTGTGTCTGTGTCTTTGTCTCTGTCCGTGTCTTTGTCTGTGTCCCCGTCTCTGCCTGTGACTATGTCTGTGTATCTCTATGTGTCGGTGACTGTACCTGTGTGTCTCTCTCTGTCTGTCTCTGTCTGTGATTCTGTCTGTGTTTCTGTCGGATTATCTGTGTCTGTCTGTGGCTCTGCCTGTGCCTGTGTCTCTGTCTGTGTCTCTGTCTCTGTCTGTGGCTCTGTCTGTGTCTCCATTTGTGCCTCTGTCTGTGTCTGTCTTTGTCTGTGTCTCTGTCTGTGCCTGTGTATCTGTCTGTGTGTCTGTCAGTGTCTGTTACTCTGTCCGTGTCTCTGTCTCTGTTTGCGTCTGTGTAAGAATCTGTATCTGTGTCTCTGTATGTGTCACTGTTTCTGTCTTTGTCTCTGCCTGTGCCTGGGTGTCTCTCTCTGTCTGTCTCTGTCTGTGATTCTGTCTGTGTTTCTGTCAGATTATCTGTGTCTGTATGTGGCTCAGACTGTGCCTGTGCCTCTGTCTGCGTCTCTGCCTGTGCCGTTGTCTGTGTCACTGTCTCTGTCTGTGGCTCTGGCTGTGTCTATGTCTGTTTTGCTGACTGTCTGTCTGTCTCTGCCTGTGTCTCTGCCTGTGTTTCTGTCTGCGTCAGTGTCTGTGTGTCTGTCTATGTCCCTGTCTGTGTCTGTGTCTGCGTCTGTGTCTGTATCGGTGTCTGTGTATTTGTCTCTGTCTGTGTTTGTGTCTCAGTTTGATCTCGATGTGAACCTGTGTCTATGCCTGTGTCTCTGCCTGTGTCATTCTCTCTCTCTCTGTCTGTGTCTCTGTCTGAGCCTCTGTCTGTGTCTGTGACTCGGTCTGTGTCTCTGTCCCTGTCTGGTTCTGTGACTCTGTATGTGTTTCTGTCTGTGTCTGTGTTCATGTCTGTGTCATTCTCTATCTCTCTGTCTGTATCTGTCTGTGTATATGTCTGTGTCTCTGTCTGTGTGTTTCTGTCAGTGTCTCTGTCTATGCCTGTGTCTGTCTGTGTCTCTGTCTGTGACTCGGTCTGTGCATCTGTCCCTCTCTGTGTCTGTGACTCTGTCTGTGTTTCTGTCTCTGCCTGTGTCTGTATCTCTGTCTGTGCCTGTGTATCTCTCTGTGTCTCTATCTGTGTCTGTGTCTCTGTCTGTGTCTGTGTCTCTGTCTCTGTCTGCGTCTCTGTGCCTGTGTCTGTGTCGTCGCCTGTGTCTCTGTATGTGTCTCTGTCTGTGTCTCTGAATCTGTCTGCGTTTCTGACTGTGTCTCTGCCTGTGTCTTTTTCTCTATCTCTGTCTGTGTCTGCCTGTGTTTCTGTCTGTGTCTGTGTCTGTGACTCGGTCTATGTCTCTGTCCCTGTCTGGTTCTGTCACTCTGTGTGTGTTTCTGTCTGTGTCTGTGTCTCTGTCTGTGCCTATGTATTTGTCTATGTCTCTATCTGTGTATGTGACTCTGTCTGTGTCTGTGAGTCTGTCTGTGTCTGTGTAAGTGTCTGTGCCTGTGTTTGTGTCTGTGTCTGTGTCCCTGTCTGTGTCTGTGTCTGTGTCCTCGCCTTTGTCTCTGCCTGTATCTCTGCCTTTGTCTGTGCCTGTGTTTATGTCTGTGTCTCTGTCAGAGTTCCTGTTTGTGTCTGTATCTCTGTCTTTCTCTGTATCTCTGTCTGTGTTTGTTTCTTTTTCCCTGTCCGTATCTCTGTCTGTGTCCCTGTCTCTGTCTGTTTTCGTGTCTGTGTCGCTGTCCGTGTCTGTGTCTGTGTCTTTATCTCTGTCCGTGTCTATGTTTCTGTCTGTGTCTCTGTGACTGTGTCTGTGTCCTCGCCTGTGTCTCTGTATGTGTCTCTGTCTGTGTCTCTGAATCTGTCTGCGTTTCTGACTGTGTCTCTGCCTGTGTCTTTTTCTCTATCTGTGTCTGTGTCTGCCTGTGTTTCTGTCTGTGGCTCTGTCTCTGTCTGTGTCTCGATTTGTGCCTCTATCTGTGTCTGTGTCTGTGTCTGTGACTCGGTCTATGACTCTGTCCCTGTCTGATTCTGTGACTCTGTCTGTGTTTCTGTCTGTGTCTGTGTCTCTGTCTGTGCCTGTGTATTTGTCTATGGCTCTATCTGTCTCTTTGCCTCTGTCTGTGTCTCTGACTGTGTCTGTGAGTCTGTCTGTGCCTGTGTAAGTGTCTGTGCCTGTGTTTGTGTCTGTGTCTCTGTCTCTGTCTGTGTCTGTGTCCTCGCCTGTGTCTCTGCCTGTATCTCTGCATTTGTCTGTGCCTGTGTTTGTGTCTGTGTCTCTGTCAGAGTTCCTGTTTGTGTCTGTGTCTCTGTCTTTCTCTGTATCTCTGTCTGTGTTTGTTTATTTTTTCCTGTCCGTATCTCTCTCCGTGTCCCTGTCTCTGCCTGTTTTTGTGTCTTTGTCGCTGTTCGTGTTTCTGTCTGTGTCTGTGTCTTTGTCTCTGTCCGTGTCTCTGTTTGTGTCCCTGCCTCTGTCTTTGCCTCTGTCTGTGTATCTCTATGTGTCGCTGACTGTACCTGTGTGTCTCTCTCTGTCAGTCTCTGTCTGTGATTCTCTCTGTGTTTCTGTCGGATTCTCTGTGTCTGTCTGTGGCTCGGACTGTGCCTGTGCCTCTGTCTATGTCTCTGCCTGTGCCTGTGTCTCTGTCTGTGGCTCTGTGTCTCTATTTGTGCCTCTGTCTCTCTCTGTCTTTGTCTGTGTCTCTGTCTGTGCCTGTGTATCTGTCTGTGTGTCTGTTACTCTGTCCGTGTCTCTGGCTCTGTCTGTGTCTCTTCCTGTGCCTGGGTGTCTCTCTCTGTCTGTCTGTGTCTCTGCCTGTGCCTGGGTGTCTCTCTCTGTCTGTGATTCTGTCTGTGTTTCTGTCAGATTCTCTGTGTCTGTATGTGGCTCAGATTGTTCCTGTGCCTCTGTCTGCGTCGCTGCCTGTGTCTCTGTCTGTGTCTGTGTCTCTGTCTGTGGCTCTGGCTGTGTCTCTGGCTGTGTCTGTGTCTCTGTCTATGTCTATGACTGTTTTGGTGACTGTCTCTTTGTCTCTGCCTGTGTCTCTGTCGGTGTTCCTTTCTGTGCCAGTGTCTGTGTCTCTGTCTATGTCCATGTCTGTGTCTGTGTCTGCGTCTGTGTCGGTGTCGGTGTCTGTGTCGGAGTCTCTTTATTTGTCTCTGTCTGTGTATGTGTCCCAGTTTGGTCTCGATGTGTGTCTGTGTCTCTGTCTGTGTCTCTGCCTGTGTCATTCTCTCTCTCTCTGTCTGTGCCTGTCTGTTTTTATGTCTATGTCTCTGTCTGTGCCTGTGACTCGGTCTGTGTCTCTGTCACTGTCTGGTTCTGTGACTCTGTCTGTGTTTCGGTCTGTGTCTGTGTCTCTGCCTGTGTCACTCTCTCTCTCTCTGTCTGTATCTGTCTGTGTATTAATGTCTGAGTCTCTGTCTGTGTGTTTATGTATGTGTCTCTGTCTATGCCTGTTTCTGTCTGTGTCTGTGACTCGATCTGTGTCTCTGTCCCTGTCTGTGTCTGTGATTGTGTCTGTGTTTCTGTCTGTGCCTGTGTCTCTTTCTGTGCTTGTGTAACTGACTGTGTCTCTATCTGTGTCTGTGACTCTGTCTCTATCTCTGTCTGTGACTCTGTCTGTCTCAGTGTCTTTGTCTCTGTCTCTGTCCCTGTCTTTTTCATCGCCTGTGTCTCTGTAGGTATCTTTGTCTGTGTCTCTGTCTGTGTCACTGTTTCTGTCTGTGTCTCTGCCTGTGCATGTGTGTCTCTCTCTCTGTCTCTGTCTGTGATTCTGTCTGTGTTTCTGTCAGATTCTATGCGTCTGTATGTGGCTCAGACTGTGCCTGTGCCTCCGTCTGCGTCTCTGCCTGTGCCTGTGTCTCTGTCTGTGTCTCTATCTCTGTCTGTGGCTCTGGCTGTGTCTGTGCCTCTGTCCATGTCTATGTCTGTTTTGCTGACTGTCTCTTTGTCTCTGCCTGTGTTCCTGTCTGTGTCAGTGTCTGTGTCTCTGTCTATGTCCATGTCTATGTCTGTGTCTGCGTCTGTGTCTGTGTAGGTGTCTGTGTCGGACTTCCTTTTTGTGTCTCTGTCTGTGTATGTGTCTCTGTCTGTGTATGTGTCTCAGTTTGGTCTCGATGTGAGTCTGTGTCTCTGTCTGTGTCTCTGCCTGTGTCATTCTCTCTCTCTCTGTCTGTGTCTGTCTGTTTTTATGTCTGTGTCTCTGTCTGTGTCTCTGTCTGTGACTGTGACTCGGTCTGTGTCTCTGTCCCTGTCTGGTTCTGTGACTCTGTCTGTGTTTCTGTCTGTGTCTGTGTCTCTGTCTGTGTCATTCTCTCTCTCTCTGTCCGTATCTGTCTGTGTGTATACATCTGTGTCTCTGTCTGTGTGTTTATGTCTGTGTCTCTGTCTATACCTGTGCCTGTCTGTGTTTCTGTCTGTGTCTGTGTCTCTGTCTCTGTGACTCTGTCTGTGTCTGTGTCTGTGTCTCTATCTGTGTCTGAGCCTGTGTGAGTGTCCTCGCCTGTGTCTCTGTATGTGTCTCTGTCTGTGTCTCTGAATCTGTCTGCGTTTCTGACTGTGTCTCTGCCTGTGTCTTTTTCTCTCTCTGTCTGTGTCTGTCTTTATTTCTGCCTGTGCCTGTGTCCCTGCCTGTCTCTCTGTCTGTGTCTGTGGCTCTGGCTGTGTCTCTGACTGTGTCTGTGTCTGTTTTGCTGGCTGTCTCTCTGCCTCGGCCTGTGTCTCTGCCTGTGTTCCTGTCTGTGTCTGTGTCAGTGTCTGTGTCTCTGTCTATGTCTATGCCTGTGCCTGTGTCTGTGTCTGCGTCGGTGTCGGTGTCTGTGTCGGAGTCTCTTTATGTATCTCTGTCTGTGTATATGTCTCAGTTTGGTCTCGATGTGAGCCTGTGTCTCTGTCTGTGTCTCTGCCTGTGTCATTCTCTCTCTCTCTGTCTCTTTCTGTCTGTTTTTATGTCTGTTTCTCTGTCTGTGACTCTGTCTGTGTCTGTGACTCGGTCTGTGTCTCTGTCCCTGTCTGGTTCTGTGGCTCTGTATGTGTTTCTGTCTGTGTCTGTGTCTGTGTCTCTGTCTGTGTCATTCTCTATCTCGCTGTCTGTATCTGTCTGTGTATATGTCTGTGTCTCTGTCTGTGCTTATGTCTGTGTCTCTGTCTATGCCTGTGTCTGTCTGTGTCTCTGTCTGTGACTCTGTCTGTGCCTCTGACCCTCTATGTGTCTGTGACTCTGTCTGTGTTTCTGTCTGTGCCTGTGCCTGTATCACGGTCTGTGCCTGTGTAACTGTCTGTGTCTCTATCTGTGTCTGTGTCTGTGTCTCTGTCTGTGTCTGTGTATGTGTCTCTGTCTCTGTCTGTGTCTCTGTGCCTGTGTCTGTGTCTGTTTCCTCGCCTGTGTCTCTGTATGTGTCTCTGTCTGTGTCTCTGAATCTGTCTGCGTTTCTGACTGTGGCTCTGCCTGTGTCTTTTTCTCTATCTCTGTCTGTGTCTGCCTGTGTTTCTGTCTGTGGCTCTGTCTTTGTCGGTGTCTCTATTTGTGCCTCTATCTGTGTCTGTCTGTGTCTCTGTCTGTGTCTGTGACTCGGTCTGTCTCTCTCTGTCCCTGTCTGGTTCTGTGACTCTGTCTGTGTTTCTGTCTGTGTCTGTGTCTATGTTTGTGCCTGTGAATTTGTCTATGTATCTATCTCTGTCTGTGACTCTGTCCGTGTCTCTGTCTGTGAGTCTGTCTGTGTCTGTGTAAGTGTCTGTGCCTGTGTTTGTGTCTGTGTCTGTGTCCCTGTCTGTGTCTGTGTCCCCGCCTGTGTCTCTGCCTGTATCTCTGCCTTTGTCTGTGCCTGTGTTTGTGTCTGTGTCTCTGTCAGAGTTCCTGTTTGTGTCTGTGTCTCTGTCTTTCTCTGTATCTCTGTCTGTGTTTGTTTCTTTTTCCCTGTCCGTATCTCTGTCTGCGTCCCTGTCTCTGTCTGTTTTTGTGTCTTTGTCGCTGTCCGTGTCTCTCTCTGTGTCTGTGTCTTTGTCTCTGTCCGTGTCTCTGTCTGTGTCCCTGTCTCTGCCTGTGACTCTGTCTGTGTATCTCTATGTGTCGGTGACTGTACCTGTGTGTCTGTCTCTGTCTGTCTCTGTCTGTGACTCTGTCTGTGTTTCTGTCTGTGTCTGTGTCTATGTTTGTGCCTGTGAATTTCTCTATGTATCTATCTGTGTCTGTGACTCTGTCTGTGTCTCTGTCTGTGAGTCTGTCTGTGTCTGTGTAAGTGTCTGTGCCTGTGTTTGTGTCTGTGTCTGTGTCCCTGTCTGTGTCCCCGCCTGTGTCTCTGCCTGTATCTCTGCCTTTGTCTGTGCCTGTGTTTGTGTCTGTGTCTCTGTCAGAATTCCTGTTTGTGTCTGTGTCTCTGTCTTTCTCTGTATCTCTGTCTGTGTTTGTTTCTTTTTCCCTGTCCGTATCTCTGTCTGCGTCCCTGTCTCTGTCTGTTTTTGTGTCTTTGTCGCTGTCCGTGTCTCTGTCTTTGTCTTTGTCTCTGTCCGTGTCTCTGTCTGTGTCCCTGTCTCTGCCTGTGACTCTGTCTGTGTATCTCTATGTGTCGGTGACTGTACCTGTGTGTCTGTCTCTGTCTGTGATTCTGTCTGTGTTTCTGTCGGATTCTCTGTGTCTGTCTGTGGCTCTGCCTGTGCCTGTGTCTCTGTCTGTGTCTCTGTCTCTGTCTGTGGCTCTGTCTGTGTCTCCATTTGTGCCTCTGTCTGTGTCTGTCTTTGTCTGTGTCTCTGCCTGTGCCTGTGTATCTGTCTGTGTGTCTGTCAGTGTCTGTTACTCTGTCCGTGTCTCTGTTTGCGTCTGTGTAAGAGTCTGTATCTGTGTCTCTGTATGTGTCACTGTTTCTGTCTTTGTCTCTGCCTGTGCCTGAGTGTCTCTCTCTGTCTGTCTCTGTCTGTGATTCTGTCTGTGTTTCTGTCAGATTCTCTGTGTCTGTATGTGGCTCAGACTGTGCCTGTGCCTCCGTCTGCGTCTCTGCCTGTGCCTGTGCCGCTGTCTGTGTCTCTGTCTCTGTCTGTGGCTCTGGCTGTGTCTCTGGCTGTGTCTGTGTCTCTGTCTATGTCTATGTCTGTTTTGCTGACTGTCTGTCTGTCTCTGCCTGTGTCTCTCCCTGTGTTCCTATCTGTGTCAGTGTCTGTGTCTCTGTCTATGTCCCTGTCTGTGTCTACGTCTGTGTCTGTGTCGGTGTCTGTGTCGGAGTCTCCTTATTTGTCTCTGTCTGTGTATGTGTCTCAGTTTGGTCTCGATGTGAGTCTGTGTCTCTGCCTGTGTCTCTGCCTGTGTCATTCTCTCTCTCTCTGTCTCTTTCAGTCTGTTTTTATGTCTGTTTCTCTGTCTGTGACTCTGTCTGTGTCTGTGACTCGGTCTGTGTCTCTGTCCCTGTCTGGTTCTGTGGCTCTGTATGTGTTTCTGTCTGTGTCTGTGTCTGTGTCTCTGTCTGTGTCATTCTCTATCTCGCTGTCTGTATCTGTCTGTGTATATGTCTGTGTCTCTGTCTGTGCTTATGTCTGTGTCTCTGTCTATGCCTGTGTCTGTCTGTGTCTCTGTCTGTGACTCTGTCTGTGCCTCTGACCCTCTATGTGTCTGTGACTCTGTCTGTGTTTCTGTCTGTGCCTGTGCCTGTATCACGGTCTGTGCCTGTGTAACTGTCTGTGTCTCTATCTGTGTCTGTGTCTGTGTCTCTGACTGTGTCTGTGTATGTGTCTCTGTCTCTGTCTCTGTCTGTGTCTCTGTGCCTGTGCCTGTGTCTGTTTCCTCGCCTGTGTCTCTGTATGTGTCTCTGTCTGTGTCTCTGAATCTGTCTGCGTTTCTGACTGTGGCTCTGCCTGTGTCTTTTTATCTATCTCTGTCTGTGTCTGCCTGTGTTTCTGTCTGTGGTTCTGTCTTTGTCGGTGTCTCTATGTGTGCCTCTATCTGTGTCTGTCTGTGTCTCTGTCTGTGTCTGTGCCTCGGTCTGTCTCTCTGTCCCTGTCTGGTTCTGTGACTCTGTCTGTGTTTCTGTCTGTGTCTGTGTCTATGTTTGTGCCTGTGAATTTGTCTATGTATCTATCTGTGTCTGTGACTCTGTCCGTGTCTCTGTCTGTGAGTCTGTCTGTGTCTGTGTAAGTGTCTGTGCCTGTGTTTGTGTCTGTGTCTGTGTCCCTGTCTGTGTCTGTGTCCCCGCCTGTGCCTCTGCCTGTATCTCTGCCTTTGTCTGTGCCTGTGTTTGTGTCTGTGTCTCTTTCAGAGTTCCTGTTTGTGTCTGTGTCTCTGTCTTTCTCTGTATCTCTGTCTGTGTTTGTTTCTTTTTCCCTGTCCGTATCTCTGTCTGCGTCCCTGTCTCTGTCTGTTTTTATGTCTTTGTCGCTGTCCGTGTCTCTCTCTGTGTCTGTGTCTTTGTCTCTGTCCGTGTCTCTCTCTGTGTCCCTGTCTCTGCCTGTGACTCTGTCTGTGTATCTCTATGTGTCGGTGACTGTACCTGTGTGTCTGTCTCTGTCTGTCTCTGTCTGTGACTCTGTCTGTGTTTCTGTCTGTGTCTGTGTCTATGTTTGTGCCTGTGAATTTCTCTATGTATCTATCTGTGTCTGTGACTCTGTCTGTGTCTCTGTCTGTGAGTCTGTCTGTGTCTGTGTAAGTGTCTGTGCCTGTGTTTGTGTCTGTGTCTGTGTCCCTGTCTGTGTCTGTGTCCCCGCCTGTGTCTCTGCCTGTATCTCTGCCTTTGTCTGTGCCTGTGTTTGTGTCTGTGTCTCTGTCAGAATTCCTGTTTGTGTCTGTGTCTCTGTCTTTCTCTGTATCTCTGTCTGTGTTTGTTTCTTTTTCCCTGTCCGTATCTCTGTCTGCGTCCCTGTCTCTGTCTGTTTTTGTGTCTTTGTCGCTGTCCGTGTCTCTATCTGTGTCTTTGTCTCTGTCCGTGTCTCTGTCTGTGTCCCTGTCTCTGCCTGTGACTCTGTCTGTGTATCTCTATGTGTCGGTGACTGTACCTGTGTGTCTGTCTCTGTCTGTCTCTGTCTGTGATTCTGTCTGTGTTTCTGTCGGATTCTCTGTGTCTGTCTGTGGCTCTGCCTGTGCCTGTGTCTCTGTCTGTGTCTCTGTCTCTGTCTGTGGCTCTGTTTGTGTCTCCATTTGTGCCTCTGTCTGTGTCTGTCTTTGTCTGTGTCTCTGCCTGTGCCTGTGTATCTGTCTGTGTGTCTGTCAGTGTCTGTTACTCTGTCCGTGTCTCTGTTTGCGTCTGTGTAAGAGTCTGTATCTGTGTCTCTGTATGTGTCACTGTTTCTGTCTTTGTCTCTGCCTGTGCCTGAGTGTCTCTCTCTGTCTGTCTCTGTCTGTGATTCTGTCTGTGTTTCTGTCAGATTCTCTGTGTCTGTATGTGGCTCAGACTGTGCGTGTGCCTCCGTCTGCGTCTCTGCCTGTGCTTGTGCCGCTGTCTGTGTCTCTGTCTCTGTCTGTGGCTCTGGCTGTGTCTCTGGCTGTGTCTGTGTCTCTGTCTATGTCTATGTCTGTTTTGCTGACTGTCTGTCTGTCTCTGCCTGTGTCTCTCCCTGTGTTCCTATCTGTGTCAGTGTCTGTGTCTCTGTCTATGTCCCTGTCTGTGTCTACGTCTGTGTCTGTGTCGGTGTCTGTGTCGGAGTCTCTTTATTTGTCTCTGTCTGTGTATGTGTCTCAGTTTGGTCTCGATGTGAGTCTGTGTCTCTGCCTGTGTCTCTGCCTGTGTCATTCTCTCTCTCTTTGTCTGTGTCTGTCTGTTTTTATGTCTGTGTCTCTGTTTGTGTCTCTGTCTGTGTCTGTGACACGGTCTGTGTCTCTGTCACTGTCTGGTTCTGTGACTCTGTCTGTGTTTCGGTCTGTATCTGTGTCTCTGTCTGTGACTCGGTCTGTGCATCTGTCCCTCTCTGTGTCTGTGACTCTGTCTGTGTTTCTGTCTCTGCCTGTGTCTGTATCTCTGTCTGTGCCTGTGTATCTCTCTGTGTCTCTATCTGTGTCTGTGTCTCTGTCTGTGTCTGTGTCTCTGTCTCTGTCTGCGTCTCTGTGCCTGTGTCTGTGTCGTCGCCTGTGTCTCTGTATGTGTCTCTGTCTGTGTCTCTGAATCTGTCTGCGTTTCTGACTGTGTCTCTGCCTGTGTCTTTTTCTCTATCTCTGTCTGTGTCTGCCTGTGTTTCTGTCTGTGTCTCTGTCTGTGTCTGTGACTCGGTCTATGTCTCTGTCCCTGTCTGGTTCTGTCACTCTGTGTGTGTTTCTGTCTGTGTCTGTGTCTCTGTCTGTGCCTATGTATTTGTCTATGTCTCTATCTGTGTATGTGACTCTGTCTGTGTCTGTGAGTCTGTCTGTGTCTGTGTAAGTGTCTGTGCCTGTGTTTGTGTCTGTGTCTGTGTCCCTGTCTGTGTCTGTGTCTGTGTCCTCGCCTTTGTCTCTGCCTGTATCTCTGCCTTTGTCTGTGCCTGTGTTTATGTCTGTGTCTCTGTCAGAGTTCCTGTTTGTGTCTGTATCTCTGTCTTTCTCTGTATCTCTGTCTGTGTTTGTTTCTTTTTCCCTGCCCGTATCTCTGTCTGTGTCCCTGTCTCTGTCTGTTTTCGTGTCTTTGTCGCTGTCCGTGTCTGTGTCTGTGTCTTTATCTCTGTCCGTGTCTATGTTTCTGTCTGTGTCTCTGTGCCTGTGTCTGTGTCCTCGCCTGTGTCTCTGTATGTGTCTCTGTCTGTGTCTCTGAATCTGTCTGCGTTTCTGACTGTGTCTCTGCCTGTGTCTTTTTCTCTATCTGTGTCTGTGTCTGCCTGTGTTTCTGTCTGTGGCTCTGTCTCTGTCTGTGTCTCGATTTGTGCCTCTATCTGTGTCTGTGTCTGTGTCTGTGACTCGGTCTATGACTCTGTCCCTGTCTGATTCTGTGACTCTGTCTGTGTTTCTGTCTGTGTCTGTGTCTCTGTCTGTGCCTGTGTATTTGTCTATGGCTCTATCTGTGACTTTGCCTCTGTCTGTGTCTCTGACTGTGTCTGTGAGTCTGTCTGTGCCTGTGTAAGTGTCTGTGCCTGTGTTTGTGTCTGTGTCTCTGTCTCTGTCTGTGTCTGTGTCCTCGCCTGTGTCTCTGCCTGTATCTCTGCATTTGTCTGTGCCTGTGTTTGTGTCTGTGTCTCTGTCAGAGTTCCTGTTTGTGTCTGTGTCTCTGTCTTTCTCTGTATCTCTGTCTGTGTTTGTTTATTTTTTCCTGTCCGTATCTCTCTCCGTGTCCCTGTCTCTGCCTGTTTTTGTGTCTTTGTCGCTGTTCGTGTTTCTGTCTGTGTCTGTGTCTTTGTCTCTGTCCGTGTCTCTGTTTGTGTCCCTGCCTCTGTCTTTGCCTCTGTCTGTGTATCTCTATGTGTCGCTGACTGTACCTGTGTGTCTCTCTCTGTCAGTCTCTGTCTGTGATTCTCTCTGTGTTTCTGTCGGATTCTCTGTGTCTGTCTGTGGCTCGGACTGTGCCTGTGCCTCTGTCTATGTCTCTGCCTGTGCCTGTGTCTCTGTCTGTGGCTCTGTGTCTCTATTTGTGCCTCTGTCTCTCTCTGTCTTTGTCTGTGTCTCTGTCTGTGCCTGTGTATCTGTCTGTGTGTCTGTCAGTGTCTGTTACTCTGTCCGTGTCTCTGGCTCTGTCTGTGTCTCTTCCTGTGCCTGGGTGTCTCTCTCTGTCTGTCTGTGTCTCTGCCTGTGCCTGGGTGTCTCTCTCTGTCTGTGATTCGGTCTGTGTTTCTGTCAGATTCTCTGTGTCTGTATGTGGCTCAGATTGTTCCTGTGCCTCTGTCTGCGTCGCTGCCTGTGTCTCTGTCTGTGTCTGTGTCTCTGTCTGTGGCTCTGGCTGTGTCTCTGGCTGTGTCTGTGTCTCTGTCTATGTCTATGACTGTTTTGGTGACTGTCTCTTTGTCTCTGCCTGTGTCTCTGTCGGTGTTCCTTTCTGTGCCAGTGTCTGTGTCTCTGTCTATGTCCATGTCTGTGTCTGTGTCTGCGTCTGTGTCGGTGTCGGTGTCTGTGTCGGAGTCTCTTTATTTGTCTCTGTCTGTGTATGTGTCCCAGTTTGGTCTCGATGTGTGTCTGTGTCTCTGTCTGTGTCTCTGCCTGTGTCATTCTCTCTCTCTCTGTCTGTGCCTGTCTGTTTTTATGTCTATGTCTCTGTCTGTGCCTGTGACTCGGTCTGTGTCTCTGTCACTGTCTGGTTCTGTGACTCTGTCTGTGTTTAGGTCTGTGTCTGTGTCTCTGCCTGTGTCATTCTCTCTCTCTCTGTCTGTATCTGTCTGTGTATTAATGTCTGAGTCTCTGTCTGTGTGTTTATGTATGTGTCTCTGTCTATGCCTGTTTCTGTCTGTGTCTGTGACTCGATCTGTGTCTCTGTCCCTGTCTGTGTCTGTGATTGTGTCTGTGTTTCTGTCTGTGCCTGTGTCTCTTTCTGTGCTTGTGTAACTGACTGTGTCTCTATCTGTGTCTGTGACTCTGTCTCTATCTCTGTCTGTGACTCTGTCTGTCTCAGTGTCTTTGTCTCTGTCTCTGTCCCTGTCTTTTTCATCGCCTGTGTCTCTGTAGGTATCTTTGTCTGTGTCTCTGTCTGTGTCACTGTTTCTGTCTGTGTCTCTGCCTGTGCATGTGTGTCTCTCTCTCTGTCTCTGTCTGTGATTCTGTCTGTGTTTCTGTCAGATTCTATGCGTCTGTATGTGGCTCAGACTGTGCCTGTGCCTCCGTCTGCGTCTCTGCCTGTGCCTGTGTCTCTGTCTGTGTCTCTATCTCTGTCTGTGGCTCTGGCTGTGTCTGTGTCTCTGTCCATGTCTATGTCTGTTTTGCTGACTGTCTCTTTGTCTCTGCCTGTGTTCCTGTCTGTGTCAGTGTCTGTGTCTCTGACTATGTCCATGTCTATGTCTGTGTCTGCGTCTGTGTCTGTGTAGGTGTCTGTGTCGGACTTCCTTTTTGTGTCTCTGTCTGTGTATGTGTCTCTGTCTGTGTATGTGTCTCAGTTTGGTCTCGATGTGAGTCTGTGTCTCTGTCTGTGTCTCTGCCTGTGTCATTCTCTCTCTCTCTGTCTGTGTCTGTCTGTTTTTATGTCTGTGTCTCTGTCTGTGTCTCTGTCTGTGACTGTGACTCGGTCTGTGTCTCTGTCCCTGTCTGGTTCTGTGACTCTGTCTGTGTTTCTGTCTGTGTCTGTGTCTCTGTCTGTGTCATTCTCTCTCTCTCTGTCCGTATCTGTCTGTGTGTATACATCTGTGTCTCTGTCTGTGTGTTTATGTCTGTGTCTCTGTCTATACCTGTGTCTGTCTGTGTTTCTGTCTGTGTCTGTGTCTCTGTGACTCTGTCTGTGTCTGTGTCTCTGTCTGTATCTGTGTCTGAGCCTGTGTGAGTGTCCTCGCCTGTGTCTCTGTATGTGTCTCTGTCTGTGTCTCTGAATCTGTCTGCGTTTCTGACTGTGTCTCTGCCTGTGTCTTTTTCTCTCTCTGTCTGTGTCTGTCTTTGTTTCTGCCTGTGCCTGTGTCCCTGCCTGTCTCTCTGTCTGTGTCTGTGGCTCTGGCTGTGTCTCTGACTGTGTCTGTGTCTGTTTTGCTGGCTGTCTCTCTGCCTCGGCCTGTGTCTCTGCCTGTGTTCCTGTCTGTGTCAGTGTCTGTGTCTCTGACTATGTCTATGCCTGTGCCTGTGTCTGTGTCTGCGTCGGTGTCGGTGTCTGTGTCGGAGTCTCTTTATGTATCTCTGTCTGTGTATATGTCTCAGTTTGGTCTCGATGTGAGCCTGTGTCTCTGTCTGTGTCTCTGCCTGTGTCATTCTCTCTCTCTCTGTCTCTTTCTGTCTGTTTTTATGTCTGTTTCTCTGTCTGTGACTCTGTCTGTGTCTGTGACTCGGTCTGTGTCTCTGTCCCTGTCTGGTTCTGTGGCTCTGTATGTGTTTCTGTCTGTGTCTGTGTCTCTGTCTGTGTCATTCTCTATCTCGCTGTCTGTATCTGTCTGTGTATATGTCTGTGTCTCTGTATGTGCTTATGTCTGTGTCTCTGTCTATGCCTGTGTCTGTCTGTGTCTCTGTCTGTGACTCTGTCTGTGCCTCTGACCCTCTATGTGTCTGTGACTCTGTCTGTGTTTCTGTCTGTGCCTGTGCCTGTATCACGGTCTGTGCCTATGTAACTGTCTGTGTCTCTATCTGTGTCTGTGTCTGTGTCTCTGTCTGTGTCTGTGTATGTGTCTCTGTCTCTGTGTCTCTGTGCCTGTGTCTGTGTCTGTTTCCTCGCCTGTGTCTCTGTATGTGTCTCTGTCTGTGTCTCTGAATCTGTCTGCGTTTCTGACTGTGGCTCTGCCTGTGTCTTTTTCTCTATCTCTGTCTGTGTCTGCCTGTGTTTCTGTCTGTGGCTCTGTCTTTGTCGGTGTCTCTATTTGTGCCTCTATCTGTGTCTGTCTGTGTCTCTGTCTGTGTCTGTGACTCGGTCTGTCTCTCTGTCCCTGTCTGGTTCTGTGACTCTGTCTGTGTTTCTGTCTGTGTCCCTGTCTCTGCCTGTGACTCTGTCTGTGTATCTCTATGTGTCGGTGACTGTACCTGTGTGTCTGTCTCTGTCTGTCTCTGTCTGTGACTCTGTCTGTGTTTCTGTCTGTGTCTGTGTCTATGTTTGTGCCTGTGAATTTCTCTATGTATCTATCTGTGTCTGTGACTCTGTCTGTGTCTCTGTCTGTGAGTCTGTCTATGTCTGTGTAAGTGTCTGTGCCTGTGTTTGTGTCTGTGTCTGTGTCCCTGTCTGTGTCTGTGTCCCCGCCTGTGTCTCTGCCTGTATCTCTGCCTTTGTCTGTGCCTGTGTTTGTGTCTGTGTCTCTGTCAGAATTCCTGTTTGTGTCTGTGTCTCTGTCTTTCTCTGTATCTCTGTCTGTGTTTGTTTCTTTTTCCCTGTCCGTATCTCTGTCTGCGTCCCTGTCTCTGTCTGTTTTTGTGTCTTTGTCGCTGTCCGTGTCTCTGTCTGTGTCTTTGTCTCTGTCCGTGTCTCTGTCTGTGTCCCTGTCTCTGCCTGTGACTCTGTCTGTGTATCTCTATGTGTCGGTGACTGTACCTGTGTGTCTTTCTCTGTCTGTCTCTGTCTGTGATTCTGTCTGTGTTTCTGTCGGATTCTCTGTGTCTGTCTGTGGCTCTGCCTGTGCCTGTGTCTCTGTCTGTGTCTCTGTCTCTGTCTGTGGCTCTGTCTGTGTCTCCATTTGTGCCTCTGTCTGTGTCTGTCTTTGTCTGTGTCTCTGCCTGTGCCTGTGTATCTGTCTGTGTGTCTGTCAGTGTCTGTTACTCTGTCCGTGTCTCTGTTTGCGTCTGTGTAAGAGTCTGTATCTGTGTCTCTGTATGTGTCACTGTTTCTGTCTTTGTCTCTGCCTGTGCCTGAGTGTCTCTCTCTGTCTGTCTCTGTCTGTGATTCTGTCTGTGTTTCTGTCAGATTCTCTGTGTCTGTATGTGGCTCAGACTGTGCCTGTGCCTCCGTCTGCGTCTCTGCCTGTGCCTGTGCCGCTGTCTGTGTCTCTGTCTCTGTCTGTGGCTCTGGCTGTGTCTCTGGCTGTGTCTGTGTCTCTGTCTATGTCTATGTCTGTTTTGCTGACTGTCTGTCTGTCTCTGCCTGTGTCTCTCCCTGTGTTCCTATCTGTGTCAGTGTCTGTGTCTCTGTCTATGTCCCTGTCTGTGTCTACGTCTGTGTCTGTGTCGGTGTCTGTGTCGGAGTCTCTTTATTTGTCTCTGTCTGTGTATGTGTCTCAGTTTGGTCTCGATGTGTGTCTGTGTCTCTGTCTGTGTCTCTGCCTGTGTCATTCTCTCTCTCTCTGTCTGTGCCTGTCTGTTTTTATGTCTATGTCTCTGTCTGTGCCTGTGACTCGGTCTGTGTCTCTGTCACTGTCTGGTTCTGTGACTCTGTCTGTGTTTCGGTCTGTATCTGTGTCTCTGCCTGTGTCATTCTCTCTCTCTCTGTCTGTATCTGTCTGTGTATTTATGTCTGTGTCTTTGTCTGTGTGTTTATGTCTGTGTCTCTGTCTATGCCTGTGACTGTCTGTGTCTCTGTCTGTGTCTGTGACTCGGTCTGTGTCTCTGTCCCTGTCTGTGTCTGTGATTCTGTCTGTGTTCCGGTCTGTGCCTGTGTCTCTGTCTGTGCCTGTGTGTCTGTCTGTATCTCTATCTGTGTCTGTGACTCTGTCTCTGTCTCTGTCTCTGACTCGGTCTCTGTCTCTGTGCCTGTATCTGTGTCTCGTCTCTGTCTCTTTCCTCGCCTGTGTCTCTGTAGGTGTCTCTGTCTGTGTCTCTGAATCTGTCTGCGTTTCTGACTGTGTCTCTGCCTGTGTCTTTTTCTCTCTCTCTGTGTCTGTCTGTGTTTCTGTCTGTGTCTGTATTTGTGCCTCTGTCTGTCCCTGTCTGGTTCTGTGACTCTGTCTGTGTTTCTGTCTGTGTCGGTGTCTCTGTCTGTGCCTATGTATTTGTCTTGTCTCTATCTGTGTCTGTGACTCTGTCTGTGTCTCTGTCTCTGTCTGTGCCTGTGACTCTCTCTGTGTCTCTGTCTCTGTCTGTGTCTGTGACTCTGTCTGTGTCTGTGTAATTGTCTGTGTCTGTGTCTGTTCCTCTGTCTCTGACTCTATATGCGCCTTTGCCTGTGACTGTGTCCTCGTCTGTGTCTCTGTATGTGTCTCTGTCTGTGTCTCTGAATCTGTCTGCGTTTCTGACTGTGTCTCTGCCTGTGTCGTTTTCTCTCTCTCTGTCTGTGTCTCTGCCTGTTTCTCTATTTGTGCCTCTGCCTGTGTATGTCTGTGCCTGTGTATCTGTCTGTGTGTCTGTCAGTGTCTGCTACTCTGTCTGTGTCTCTGTCCCTGTTTGCGTCTGTGCAAGTGTCGGTATCTGTGTCTCTGTCTGTGTCTCTGTCTGTGTCACTCTTTCTGTCTGTGTCTTTGCCTGTGACTGCGTGTGTCTCTCTCTCTGTCTCTGTCTGTGATTCTGTCTGTGTTTCTGTCCGATTCTCTGTGTCTGTATGTGGCTCAGATTGTGCCTGTGCCTCTGTCTGCGTCTCTGCCTGTGCCTGTGTCTCTGTCTGTGTCTCTGCCTGTGCCTGTGTTTCTGTCTGTGTCTGTGTCTATGTCTATGACTGTTTTGCAGACTGTCCTTGTGTCTGTGCCTGTGTCTCTGTCTGTGCCTGTGTCTCTGTCTATGCCTGTGCCTGTGTCTCTGTCTGTGCCTGTGTCTCTGTCTGTGCCTGTTTCTCTGTCTGTGTCTCTGTCTGTGCTTGTGTGTCTCTGTGTGTTTCTGTGTGTCTCTGTGTCTCTGTCTCTGCCTGTGTCCTGACCTGTGTCTCTGTAGGTGTCTCTGTCTGTGTCTCTGAATCTGTCTGCGTTTCTGACTGTCTCTGCCTGTGTCTTTTTCTCTCTCTCTCTGTCTGTCTGTGTTTCTGCCTGTGCCTGTTTCTCTGTCTGTGTCTCTATTTGTGCCTCTGTCTGTGCCTGTCTGTGTCTCTGTCTGTGTCTGTGACCCGATCTGTGTCTCTGTCCCTGTCTGGTTCTGTGACTCTGTCTGTGTTCTGTCTGTGTCTGTGTCGGTGTCTCTGTCTGTGCCTGTGTATTTTTTTGTGTCTCTATCTGTGTCTGTGACTCTGTCTGTGTCTCTGTCTCTGTCTGTGTCTCTGCCTGCATCTCTGTCTCTGTCTTTGTATGTGTCTGTGTCTCTGTATGTGTCTCTATTTGTGCCTCTGTCTGTGACTGTCTGTGTCTCTGTCTGTGTCTGTGACTCGGTCTGTGTCTCTGTCCCTGTCTGGTTCTTTGACTCTGTCTGTGTTTCTGTCTGTGCCTGTATCGGTGTCTCTGTCTGTGTCTCTGAATCTGTCTGCGTTTCTGACTGTGTCTCTGCCTGTGTCGTTTTCTCTCTCTCTGTCTGTGCCTCTGTCTGTTTCTCTATTTGTGCCTCTGTCTGTGTCTGTCTGTGCCTGTGTATCTGTCTGTGTGTCTGTCAGTGTCTGCTACTCTGTCTGTGTCTCGGTCTCTGTTTGCGTCTGTGCAAGTGTCTGTATCTGTGTCTCTGTCTGTGTCTCTGTCTGTGTCAATCTTTCTGTGTGTGTCTTTGCCTGTGACTGCGTGTGTCTCTCTCTCTGTCTCTGTCTGTGATTCTGTCTGTGTTTCTGTCCGATTCTCTGTGTCTGTATGTGGCTCAGATTGTGCCTGTGCCTCTGTCTGCGTCTCTGCCTGTGCCTGTGTCTCTGTCTGTGTCTCTGCCTGTGCCTGTGTTTGTGTCTGTGTCTGTGTCTGTGTCTATGTCTATGTCTGTTTTGCAGACTGTCCTTGTGTCTGTGCCTGTGTCTCTGTCTGTGCCTGTGTCTCTGTCTATGCCTGTGCCTGTGTCTCTGTCTGTGCCTGTGTCTCTGTCTGTGCCTGTTTCTCTGTCTGTGTCTCTGTCTGTGTCTCTGTCTGTGCTTGTGTGTCTCTGTGTGTTTCTGTGTGTCTCTGTCTCTGCCTGTGTACTGGCCTGTGTCTCTGTAGGTGTCTCTGTCTGGGTCTCTGAATCTGTCTGCGTTTCTGACTGTCTCTGCCTGTGTCTTTTTCTCTCTCTCTCTGTCTGTCTGTGTTTCTGCCTGTGCCTGTTTATCTGTTTGTGTCTCTATTTGTGCCTCTGTCTGTGCCTGTCTGTGTCTCCGTCTGTGTCTGTGACCCGATCTGTGTCTCTGTCCCTGTCTGGTTCTGTGACTCTGTCTGTGTTCTGTCTGTGTCTGTGTCGGTGTCTCTGTCTGTGCCTGTGTATTTTTCTGTGTCTCTATCTGTGTCTGTGACTCTGTCTGTGTCTCTGTCTCTGTCTGTGTCTCTGCCTGCATCTCTGTCTCTGTCTGTGTATGTGTCTGTTTCTCTGTATGTGTCTCTATTTGTGCCTCTGTCTGTGTCTGTCTGTGTCTCTGTCTGTGTCTGTGACTCGGTCTGTGTCTCTGTCTGGTTCTTTGACTCTGTCTGTGTTTCTGTCTGTGCCTGTGTCGGTGTCTCTGTCTGTGCCTGTGTATTTGTCTGTGTCTCCATCTGTGTCCGTGACTCTGTCTGTGCCTGTGTCTGTGTCTGTTACTCTGTCTGTGTCTCTGTCTCTGACTCTGTCTCTGTCTCTGTGTCTCTGCCTGTGCCTCTGCCTGTATCTGTGTCTGAGTCTCTGATTGTGTCTGTGTCATTGTCTTTGTCTGTATCTCTGTCTGTGACTGTGTCTCTGTCTGTGATTCTGTCTGTATATCTGTCTCTGTCCGTGCCTCCGTCTGTCTCGGTGTCACTGTCTGCGTCTGTGTCTCTATCTGTGTCTCTGTCTGTGTTTCTGACTGTGTCTCTGTCTCCCTCCGTGTCTCTTTCTCTGTCTGTGCCTGTGTTTGTGTCTGTCTCTGTATCTCTGTCTGTGCCTCTGTCTGAGTCTCTTTCTTTGTCTGTGTTTGTGTCTGTCTCTGGATCTCTGTCTCTGTCTGTGTCTGTGTCTGTGTCTGTCTCTGTATCTCTGTCAGTGAGTCTTTCTGTGTCTGTCTGTATGTCTGTCTGTGTCTCTGTGTCTGTCTGTTTCTCTGTCTGCGTGTTTCTCTATCTTGTGCACATTATGCTGCACACACTGTGTTTAACTGTAAGGCACACAACTAGCTGATCGGCAATGGGGGAGGCACACCCAGCTGATCGGCGTTCGGGGGAAGCACACATCCAGCTGGTTGGCAATGGGGGGAAGCACACACCCAACTGATCGGCAATGGTGGGAAGCCGCACACCCAGTTGGCCAGCCATGGGGGGAAGCACACCTCCAGCTGATCGGCCATGGCGGAGGCACACAGACCCAACTGATCGTCCGTGGGGGAGTCACACAGACACAACTGATCGGCGAAGGGGAGTCACGCAGACCCAACTGATCGGCCATGGGGGAGTGACACTGACCCAGCTGATGGGCCATGGGGGAGTCTCACTGACCAACAGATTGGGTATGGGGGAGTCACACTGACCCAGCTGATCGACCAAGGGGGTGAGTCACAAAGACACAATTGATCGGCCATGGGGGGAGTCACACCCACCCACCGGTAGTCCCTCCTGATAATGCAGAATGGTAAATCAGGGTGAGGTTGGCTGGGGATGGTCAGTTTTACCGGCAGTGCGAGGAGAGATATGCCGTGTGGGTGGGGTTTCCTCTCAGGACTTAATGAATTGAAGAATTGAACTAAAGGGAACTTTCAGAACAGTCTTCAACTGCTGTCTGAACTGAGTCTGCGTCACGGCATAAATCGCGGTGTTTGTGCAGCAACTCAGGAGCTGCATCATGAAGCCCAATTCCATAACATAATAATCTAACCATACTGACTTATACCCCAGATACCACATCCGGCTCCATATAGAATAAACCATTAACGTTGACCATAACAAGATGAAATTGGCCGAGATAATAAACAGTAAAATGATGGATTTCCTCCGACTCGCCATCTCTGGGTCTCTGGGACTGTGCCCACTGCTGTGAGCCCGGAGTCTCCTGCGGGCCCTGCTGCTCAGGACAATGTGTCTGACGGTGAGAACATTGAGCAGCAGAATGAGGGCGAATGGAACACCCGGGGTTAGAATGTTGTGGAGGAACTCGATTGGTCCCCAGACCCGAGAGTTCTGAACAGCCTCTGTGACATCACAAAACCAGGGTTCGTTCCCCAGCCGATACCCACCGGTCATCATAAACCCCCAGGAAATGTCCTTCAAACAGCTCAGCACAGCCACTGTTCCCAGAACCACAGCCGCCATTTTCTCGCTGCAATATTTACTTTTCAGCTTCGGGCAACAAATGGCCACAAATCGATCAAAGGTGAAAGTGACGGTGAACCAGACAGAACAGTCGGTGGCTGCAAAAAGCAGGGCGGCGTGGATATTACACACGGGAATGTCCCACAGGAAATAAAACTGTTCATCAAAAACAATGGGAATGTGTCTCAATATCAGGTCGAGAATAACGACCAGTAGATCCCCCACTGCCATGGCCAACAGGTAACAAGTCACACATTTGGACAGCCCACAGTTTTTTCTCTTCAGGATCACAATTGTGATGAGGTTCACTGTGAGGAAGGGAAATAAACAATGATATTATACATCAGCCGGGGAAAGACATCACAAGTATGGTCGACGTGGTGTTGAGGAAGACAAATAAATATACACAAATACACACACTCACACACATACAGAGTCAGTAATACACTCACACCCACACACTCACACACAGACAGTAATACACACACTCACACACACATACAGAGACAGTAATACACTCACACTCACACTAACACTCGCACACACACATACAGTAATACACTCTCAGACAAGGCACCGATACACACTCACAAAGACACTAATGCACACACTCACTCAAACAGACACAAATACACACTCACTGACACAGATACACTAACACAAACACTCACGGAAACAGAGGCACTAATACACACACTCAAAGACATACCGAGACACTAATACACACACTGACTGACACGCAGATACACTAATACAAACTCACACACACACTAATACACACACACAGACACTAATACGCACAGACACAGACACACACAGACACTAATACACACACAGACACTAATACACACACTCACTGACACATCGAGAAATAAATATACACACTCACAGACACTGATAAGCACACTCACAGGGACAGAGACAATAATACACACACTCACACACAGACACTAATACTCTCTCACAGATGCACAGAAACACTAATACACACACAGAGAGAAACGAATACACACTCACAGACACAGAGACAATAATACACACACACACACAGACACTAATACACACTCACAGACACAGTGCGACACTAATACACACACTCACTCACAGATACATTAATACACACAATGACTGGCTCACAGACACTAATGCATACACACGCAGAAACACGAATACACACACACAGAAACTAATAGACACACTCACAGTCACACACAGAGACACAAATAGAAGCTCACACAGACCCAGTATTACATACACTCACAGACACACACAAGCACAAATACACACACTCACATACACACAGATAGACCCTAATACACACACTCACACACACAAAGGCACCAATGCACACAATCTCACACACACAGATACACTAATACACATACACTCACAGACCTAAACAGAGACTCTAATACACACACACACTCACACACACAGACACTAAAACACACACATGTCCACTAATACACACACTCACAGGCACACAGAGACTCTAATACACACACTCACAGACAAAAACACAGACTGCAATACGCACACTTACACACAAAGACTAATACACACACTCACACAAAACAGACACACACATAGGGATACTGATTCACACTCACACACACAGACACTAATACACACACTCAAAGACACAGACAGAGGCACGAATACTTAAACTCATAAACACACACAGCCACACTCACAGACACACACAGAGACACGAATACACACATTCACACACAAGCAGACCGTAAAACACACACTCATACATACAGACACTAATACACGCACAAATAGTCAAACAGAGACACGAATTCACAGGGAGACTAATACACACAGTCACAGATACACAGGCAATGCTAACCACACTCAGACAATAATAATCACGCACAGACACATAAAAAGACAGTAATGCACACACTCACAGACACACATACACACACTCACACACAGCGACGCTAATACACACACACACAGACAAACATAGACACTAAACACATACACAGAGACACTGATACTCACAGACACACGTATACACGTAGACACGCACTAACACAGAGCGACACTAGTACGCAGCACACAGACAGGCAGAGACACTAATACACACACTCACACACACTCTAATGGAGAAACTCACACTCACAGACACTAATACACTCACACACACAAACACAGACACTAACGCACGCACACACAGAGGCACACAGATACACGAATAAACACAGAAACACAGACTCACACAGAGACTCTAATACACACACTCACACATACAGACAGACACTTATTCACGCTCTCAGAGACACATACAGACATACATACACACACCCACAGACACATTAAGACTCTAATGCACACACTCACACACAGATACACTGTAGTGTTTATAAATGGGTCTGTATATAAATATCTATGATGTGGAGATGCCGGCGTTGGACTGGGGTGAGCACAGTACGAAGTCTTACAACACCAGGTTGAAGTCCAACAGGTTTGTTTCGATGTCACTAGCTTTCGGAGCGCTGCTCCTTCCTCAGGTGAATGAAGAGGTCTGTTCCAGAAACACATATATAGACAAATTCAAAGATGCCAAACAATGCTTGGAATGCGAGCATTAGCAGGTGATTAAATCTTTACAGATCCAGAGATGGGGTAACCCCAGGTTAAAGAGGTGTGAATTGTACCAAGACAGGACAGTTGGTAGGATTTTGCAGGCCAGTTGGTGGGGGATGAATGTAATGCGACATGAATCCCAGGTCCCGGTTGAGGCCGCACTCATGTGTGCGGAACCTGGCTATAAGTTTCTGCTTGGCGATTGTGCGTTGTCGCGGGTCCTGAAGGCTGCCTTGGAGAACGCTTACCCGGAGATCAGAGGCTGAATGCCCTTGACCGCTGAAGTGTTCCCCGACTGGAAGGGAACATTCCTGCCTGGTGATTGTTGCGCGATGTCCGTTCATTCGTTGTCGAAGCGTCTGCATGGTCTCGCCAATGTACCACGCTTCGGGACATCCTTTCCTGTAGCGTATGAGGTAGACAAAATTGGCCAAGTCGCACGAGTATGTACCGCGTACCTGGTGGGTGGTGTTCTCACGTGTAATAGTGGTATCCATGTCGATGATCTGGCACGTCTTGCAGAGATTGCCATGATAGGGATGTGTGGTGTCGTGGTCACTGTTCTGAAGACTGGGTAGTTTGCTGCAAACAATGGTTCGTTTGAGGTTGCGCGGTTGTTTGAAGGCAAGTAGTGGGGGTGTGGGGATGACCTTGGCAAGATGTTCATCGTCATCAATGACGTGTTGAAGGCTGTGAAGAAGATGACGTAGTTTCTCCGCTCCGGGGAAGTACTGGACGACGAAGGGTATTCTGTCGGTTGTGTCCCATGTTTGTCTTCTGAGGAGGTCGGTCCGGTTTTTCGCTGTGGTGCGTTGGAACTGTCGATCGATGAGTCGAGTGCCATATCCCGTTCGTACGAGGGCATTTTTCAATGTCTGTAGATGTCTGTTACGCTCCTCCTCGTCTGAGCAGATCCTGTGTATACGGAGCGCTTGTCCATAGGGGATGGCTTCTTTAATGTGTTTAGGGTGGAAGCTGGAGAAGTGGAGCATCATGAGGTTATCCGTGGGTTTGTGGTAAAGCGAAGTGCTGAGGTGACCGTCCTTGATGGAGACGAGTGTGTCCAAGAATGCAACTGATTTTGGAGAGTAGTCCATGGTGAGTCTGATGGTTGGATGGAACTTATTAATGTCATCGTGTAGTCGGTTCAGTGATTCTTCGCCGTGGGTCCAAAGGAAAAAAATGTCATCGATGTATCTGGTGTATAACGGCGGTTAAAGGTCCTGTGCGGTGAGTAGGTCCTGTTCAAACTTGTGCATGAAGATGTTGGCGTATTGGGGTGCGGATTTGGTCCCCACGGCTGTTCCGTGCGTCTGGATGAAGGCGCTTTGGCCTTCCAAGCCGGTGCCGACCATGCTGCCCGACAAACTACAATCTTCTCCACTTCCTGGGTCCGTATCCCTCTATTCCCATCTTATTCATGTATTTGTCAAGATGCCCCTTAAATGTCACTATCGACCCTGCGTCCACCACGTCCTCTGGCAGCGGGTTCCAGGCACCCACTATTCTCTGTGTAAAAAACGGACCTCGTACATCTCCTCTAAACCTTCTCCCACGCACCTTAAACCTATGCCCCCTAGTAATTCACCCCGCGACCCCGGGGAAAATCCTCTGACTGTCCACTCTGTCTATGCCCCTCATAATTTTGTAGACCTCTATCAGGTCGCCCCTCAACCTCCGTCGTTCCAGTGAGAACAAACCGAGTTTATTCAACGGCTCCTCATAGCTAATGCCCTCCATACCAGGCAACGTCCTGGTAAATCTCTTCTGCACCCTCTCTAATGCCTCCACATTCTTCTGTAGGTGTGGCGACCAGAATTGAACACTATACTCCAAGTGTGGCCTAACTAAGGTTCTATACAGCTGCAACATGACTTATCAATTCTTCTACTCAATGCCCCGGCCAATGATGGCAATCATGCCGTATGCCTTCTTGACTACAGTCTCCACCTGTGTTGCCCCTTTCCGTGACCTGTGGACCTGTTGACCTAGATCTCTCTGATATTCAATAATCTTGAGGGATCTACCATTCACTGTATATTCCCTACCTGCATTAGACCTTCCAAAATGCATTACCTCACATTTGTCCGGATTAAACTCCATCGGCCATCTCTCCGCCCAAGTCTCCAAACAATCTAAATCCTGCTGTATCCTCCGACAGTCCTCATCGCTATAACTATATATGATATAATATATACACGCACAGACACACAGAGACACTAATACACACACTCACACACACACAGAGACACGAATACACACACTCACAGATACACAGAGACACTGATACACACACTCACAACACACAAAGACTCTAATACACACACTCGCAGAGACACAGAGACACTAATACACACACTCACAACACACAGAGACACGAATACACACTCGCAGACACACAGGAACACTAATACACACACTCACAGCCACACAGAGACACTAATGCACACACTCACAGTCAGGTAGAGACAGGAATATACACACACTCTCCCAGACACTAATCCTGACACTCACTGATACACAGAGGCACTAATATACACACTGACGGACACACAGAGAGACACTAATAAACACACTCACACAAACACAGGCACTAATGCACACACTCACACACACGCAGACACTAATACATACACACACAGGCACACACATACACTAAAACACAAACTGAAAGACACACAGAGACACTAATACACACAGACACACAGGGACACTAATACACCCACTCACACACATACACTAACACACACACTCACTGGCACGCAGGTGCACTATTACACACACTCACATAACACACATAGACACTAATACACAAACGCACACACACGCACTTATAGTAATACACACGCTCAAAGACACAGACAGAGACACTAACACACAAACTCACAAACACCCACAGCCAGACACAAACACTAATGCACAAACCCAAAGACACACACTGAGACACTAATACAAAGACACAGACACACACAGACACTAATACACACACTTACACATACACAGACACACTAATACACACACTCACCGACACATAGATACACTTATACACACTCACAGATCCACATACTGTCACTAATACACACTCACACACATAGATACTAATACACGCACTCACAGACACACGCTGGCACGAATACACACTCACAGGCTCACAGAAACACAAATGCACACTCGCAGACACACGGAGACACTAATACACACTCACAGACACACATACAGGCACTAATACACGCACTCACAGACACACACTGGCACCAATACACACAGACACTAACACACACAGATACTAATACACACACTAACTGATGCACAGAGTCAATAATATACACACTCCCAGACACAGGGAGACTCGAATGCATACACTTACACACGCAGAGCGACACTAATACACACAGTCACACACACGTGCTCTAATACACACACTAACAAACACAGGCAGAAACTAATACACACACTCACTGATACACAGAGACACTAATACACACACTCACAGACACTAATACACACACTCACACACTAATAGACACACTCACAGACACACAGACACGAATGCACATACTCACAGACACGCACAGACACTAATACACACACTAACACACAGAGACACTTATACACATTCACAGAAACTGATACACCAATACACAAACTCACACACGCAGAGGCACTAGTACACAGCTCACAGACCAACATAGACACTATTACACAAACACACACACATTAATAGCGACACTCACACACACAGACACTAATACACACACTCACACACACAGAGACATTAATACACACACTCACTGACACATAGATACACTAATACGCACTCACAGACACAGATACAGATACTAATACACGCACTCACAGACAGACACTGGCACCAATACACACACACACACATGGACACTAATACACACACTCACATACACACAATGGCACTAATACACACACACAAATAGGCACTAACACAGACACACACATATACGAATACACACACTACCTGATACACAGAGACAATAATATACACACTCACAGACACAGGGAGACTCTAACGCCTTCACACACACACAGCGACTCTAATACAAACAGTCACACACATGCACTAATAAACACACAAACGCAAACACGCAGATACTAATACACACACACTGATACACAGAGCCAATAATACACACTCACAGACACATACAGATCCTAAGACACACGCTCACAGAGACACAGACACTAATACACACACACTCACAGACACACACAGACACTAATATACACACCCACACACAGATACACTAATACACATTCACAGACACACAGATACACTAATACAGACACTCACACACACAGAGACACTAGTGAACAGCTCACAGACCGACAGAGACATTAATACACAAACACACACACATATAGGGACACTCACACACATAGACGCTAACACACTGGCACACACAGACTAATGCACACATTCTCACACACAGACACTCACAGATACACAGAAATACAGACACACACAGACATTAGTACACACACGCAAAGGTCCCTCCACACACACACACACACTCACTCCCCCAAACACACTACACCCTCCACACACACTACCCCCCACACCAAGACACACGAACCCCTCCCAACGCGCAACTAACCCCCTCAACCACAGACATACTAACCCCCACACAAGCGAACCCCCCCACAGACTGACCCCGCCACACACGCTAATCCCCCCACGCAATAACATCCCCTCACAGACACACACTAACCCCTCCCACACACACACACTAATTCCCCACATGCACTGATCCCTCCCACCAATGATCATTTACTAAACCCTCCACACACACACTAACAAACCCCACACATACATTAACCCCCCACACACACTGACCCCCACACACACACACACTAACCCACCCACACACACTAACCCCCTCACAAATACTAACCCCCCCACACACACAAAGACCCCCCACACACACTATACCCCCAGACAGACTAACCCCCACACAAACACTAACGCCCCCCACACACACTATCCCCCGAACACACGTTAACTCCCCCCCACACACACACACTAACGCCCCACACACGCACTAACCCTCACACATACACACACTAACCTCATCCCCACACACATTACCCCTCCCACCCACAAATTAACGTCCCCACACACACACACGAACCCCATACAGACACTAACCCCCCACAAATACACTAACCCTCCCATACACACACTAAACCCCACACACTCTAACCCTCCCACACACACACACACTAACACTCCACCAACACACACAATACCCGCTCAAAGACACACTAAGCCCCGCACTCACACACTAACCACGCCAGACACAAACACTAACCTCCCTCACACACACACTAAAACCCCCACACACACTAACACCCCGCACACACACACTAACCTCCCCCACACACACGCACTAACCCCCCACACACACTCACACACGCTAACCCCACTCCCACAAACACTTACCCCACCCAGACATACTAGCCCCCCCCACACACTAATCAACCCCACACACACTGACGCCCCACAGACACTAACGTACACACGCGCACACACTGATACCCCTCACACACACACACTAACACCCTCACACATTCACTAACCCCCTCACGCACACACACCCACCCCTTACACACACAGTAACCTACCCACACACACTAACCCCCCTCACACACATAACCACCCCCTGACACACACACACACTAACCACCCCTCCCCCCACACACGCACACTAACCCCCCTCACACGCACACTAACCCCCCTCACACACGCAAACTAACCCAACGACACACACACTGACGCATCACAGACACTAACCTCCCCAAAACACATACACTAACCCCCCTCACACACGCTACCCCTCCTCGCAGACACTAATACCCCACACACACTAACCCCATCACACACATTAACACCCCCACACACGCTAACCCCCACCACACACACACTGTCCCACCCACACACTCTAACCCCCCCCCCACCCGCACACACACACTAACACACCCACACACACACAACCCCCACACACACACTGACCACTCCCCCCACACACACACTAATCCGCCACCCCACACACAGTAACTCCCCCACACACACTGACCCCCCCCACACACTGACCCACCCCCACACGAACTAACACCCTCACACATAAACTAACCCCCCAAACACACACACTAACCCCCAATACACACACTGACACCGCCCACACACACACACTAAAACCCCACCAAAACACACATACTAACCTCCCCCCACACACACTGATCCCCACACACACTCACACACACTATCCCCACCCCCACAGACACTTACCGCCCAGACACTCTACCCCACCCACACTATCCTACACCACACATCCTAACCCCCCCCACACACAAACCAGCCCCCCACACACAGTGACCCTCCCACACACACTAAACCACCCAACACACACACTGTACCCCCACCCACACATAAACTAACAACCACACCACACACACTAACAGCCTCCCCACACGCACACTAAACGCATTCACACACACACACTAACCCCGCCCCACTCGCACACGCACTATCAGCCCTCACACCCACTTTAACCACAACATCCCCACACAGACGCAAACACTAACCCCCCCACACACACACAGACTAACCCCACACACACTAACACCCACCGACCCACACATTAACCTCCCCCCCACACACGCACTAACCCCCCCCCCCCCACACACTAACCCCCTCATCCACACTAACCCTCATCACACATTAATCCTTCCAGCACACACACAAATCCCTCACACACACTGACCACACTACAAACACTATCCCCCTACACACACTAACCCCCACCCACACACAAACACCCCCCCCCACACATTCATTAACCCCCATCCCACACAGGCACTAACCCCCCCACACACACATACCAACCCCACACACACACTAACGCCACACACACGCACTGACCCTCACACATACACACACTAACCCCCCACCCGCACGCATTACCCCTCCCACCTACACACTAACATCCTCACACACACACTAACCCTATACAAACACGAACCCCCCACAAACACATTATCCGTCCCTTATACACACTAAAACCCACACACACACTAACCCTCCCACACACAATTACACCCCACCAACACACACAGTACTCGCTCAAACACACACTAACCCCCGCACACACTAACCACCCTCACACACACACTCATCCCCCCCCACACACACACTCACACACTCACACTAACCCCCCCCACACACACACACGCACACTAACCCCCCTCACATGCACACTAACCCCCCTCACACACGCACACTAGCCCACATCCCCACACACTGACGCCCCACAGACACTAACCACCCGAAAACATACACACGAATATCCACACACACTAGCCCCCTCACACACACTAACACCCCCACACATTCACAAACCACCCACTCACACACTAACACCCCACACACACACTAACCCCCCACACACGCTAACCCCCCCCACACACACACTAACCCCCCTCCACACACACACGCACACACACTAACCCACACACACACACACTAACGCCCCCCACCCCCACAGAAACACTGCCCCCCCACACCACACACTGACACCCACACCACACACTGACCCCTCCCCCACACAAACACTAATCCGCCACACCACACACACTAACCCGCTACACACACACTGACCCCTCCCCCACACAAACACTAATTAGCCACCCAACACACACAAACCCGCCGCACACACACTAACTCCCGCACATATACACTAACCCCCCAAACACACACACTAACCCCCCAAAACACCCACTGACCCCCCCAACACACAGATACTAACCACGCGCCCCACACACACACACTAACCGCACCACACAGACTAAGAACCCGAATACACACACACTAACCCCCCCATACACACTAACCCTCCCCCACACACAGACACTATCTCCACACACACACACTGACCCCCCCCACACACAAACACACTAACCATCCACACACATACACTAACCCACAACCACACACACTAACCTCCCCACACACATACTGACCTCCCTCACACACATACTAAACCAGCCTATCACACCATAACCCCCACACACACAAACACACCCACACACACTCACTAACCTCACATCCACAGACACATTAACTCCCCCACACACTAGACCCATCCCACACGCATATTAACTCTCCACAAACACTTACCTCCCCACACACACGAACCACCGACCCCACAGACTAACCCCCCCTACAAACACTATCACCCCACACGCAACTAACCCCCCCCCACACACATACGAAATAACCCCCCCCCCCCACATTAACCCCACAAACACGCACTAACACCTCCATACCACTAATCCCGCGACACACAAACGAACCCTCCTCACAACCACACTAACCCCACTCACACACACTAATCCCCCCACACTCTAACCCCCTCACACACACTAACCCATCCACATATTCACAACCCCCCACACACACACTAGCCCCCTCACACACACTAACCCCCCTCACACACACTACTTCCCCCACAGACACGAACCCCCTCACACACACTAATCCCCCCACACATTCACAAACCCCCCACACACACGCTAACCCCCCACACACACATTAACCCCCCCACACACACACAAAACCCCCTCACACAGACACTAACCCTCCTCACACACACACTAACACCCAATCACACACATTAATCCCCCCCACACACTAACCCCCTTACACAGACAAACCCCCCCCCACATTCACATACACCACACACACACACTAACCCCCTCACACACACAACCCCCCTCACACACACTAATCCCCCACACACACTAATCCCCCTCACACACACTAACCCCCCCCCCCACACATTCACAAACCGCACACACACGCTAACCACCCACACACACATTAACCCCACTACACACACACAACCCCCCCCCACACACACACACTAAACCCCCCCACACACAGACTAACCCCACACACACGCACTAAACTCCCACACACCCACTGACCCCTCCCCGCACACACTCTAACCCGCCACCGCACACACACTAACCCACCCCACACACACTGACCCCCCCAAACACACACTAACCACCCACACACACACTAACTCCCCACCAACAAACATACAATAACCCCCTCCCCACACACTCACACACACTAACCCCACCCCCACACACTCTTACCCCCCCCAGAGACACAAACTCCCCTCACACACACTACCCCCCCACACACGCACACTAACCCCCTCACACACACTAACTATCCCCCCCACACACACGCACAGTAACCACCCCCCACAGACACAATGACGGCCCACAGACACTGACCTCCCCAAATTACACACACTAACTCCCCTCACACACACACTAACCCCCATCACACACACTAACCCCCCACACACACTAACCCCCTCACACATACTAACCCCCCATACCAACACAAAGAGCCCACACACACACTAACCCTCGAGACACACTAACCCCCTACACAAACACTAATCCCCCCCACACCCACTTACACCCGAACACACGTTAACTCCCCCACACACAATCACAGCCCTGACACACACTAATCCCTCACAC